>NC_087165.1:2543411-2575911 GCF_035594125.1 Scylla paramamosain
TAGAAGAACCTATCCATGAAAATAGCTAGAGAGAAAGAAGTGAAAAAGGCTAAGGAAATTATAGCAGAAGTGGTGGAGGAAGGAGAGGGGGTAATTGTACAAATTGAAGAGCTTAACAGGATCGGAAAGTACAATGAAAATGGAACAAGACCAATGAAAATAAGATTCATGTCACAAACAGCAGTGGAATGTGTCTTGCAAAGAACAGAAAAATTTGCAAAAGTAGAAGGAATGAAGGAAACATGGATAAAAAGAGGCATGAATGAAGAAGTAAACTGAAGAAACTGAAAGTAGAGGCCCAGTCAAAAAACAAGGTGAGAACACAGGAACTAGCAAGAATATCCACCTGGAAAGCTGTGGACATAAAATTGAGGAAATGGTGGCACAGAGATGTCACAGAAGATCACCAAGCAGAAATTTAAAGATTATGTAAACTAATGTAGACAGTTTGGTGTTGAGCCTATTAGAACTTACAGACTACTTAAAGAATAATAAACCAGATGTGGTATGTTTAGCAGAAACCAAACTAAAAGAGGAAATAAAGTTAGGATTTGGAAAGGAAGAATATAGGACATGAAGGAAAGACAGGAAAGGAAAAGGAGGAGGAGTGATGATATTGGTAAAAGAGGATATTGTTGTTGAGCAAGTGGAATATGGTAATGGAATGGCAGAAACATTGAGTGTTGTGATTAAGATGAAAGGATGTGGAAAAAGAAAAATCATTGTGATATACATACCACCAAAAAGTAATGCATGGGAGACCAATAAATTTGAAAGTATGCACCTAAAAACAAGAAATAGTATAGAAGAAATGATAAGGAAAAATAACAAATTACTCTTAGTAGTCGACTTCATCACTAAAGGAAATAATTGGGAGGCACTGGAAGTGAAAGAAAATGTTGGGTCATGAAGTGAAGAACTAATGTAAACCATGATGGTGAATACAATGAGACAGTGGGTGAATGAGCCTACAAGATGCAGAGAAGAAGAACCATCACAGTTGGACTTAGTGTTTACAAAAATCCAAGAAAATAGACCAAGTATACATTGTCTGAATCCAATGGGAAGAAGCAATCATGTGATAATAGAATGAGTACCACAGGAGGAAAAAAGTATTGCACAGGAAAAAAACAATACAGAAGTGGGAGACAGAACTATGCTAAGGCAAACTTTGCAGAACTTAATAAATTTTATAGAAAAATTAACTGGGATGAGCTATTTGAAGGTAAAGAAGTACAAGAAAAATTATGAGATATTTTTGAGCAAGTAAAGAGAAGGAGCACAACAGTTTGTGCCAAGTTATAAAGGGAAAATTGGGAAACGTGAATGGTATAATGCCAGGTGTGTATATATAAAAAAGACAGGTCATCAGGTCATGGAAGAAAATTATGAGACAACTGAACAGAAAAGCTAAAGACTACAGAAAGGCAAGGGGTGAATATAGTACGAGTATAATAAAAAGAGAAGAAGAAAGAAACCTTGAAATTGACATAGTAAGAAAATGCAAGAACCCAAACTCTTCTTCAGATATGTAAATGGGAAAATGAAATATAAGGATGGCATAAACAAGTTAAAAAGGGAAGGAAGAATTCATGAAACTACTGAGGAGATGAGTCAACTAATGAATGAGAGTTTTCAATCTGTGTTTGCAAAGGAAACTGAATTTGTGGCACTGAAAGTGGTATCACAGAATGAGGGAATATGGGAGAAACAAGAAGAGACAAGAAATCAAGAAACTGCTGGAAGAGCTGGATGTTAGATGAGGTATGGGACCAGATCAAGTAAATGGATGGATATTAAAAGAATGCAGAGAACAAATGGAAGAACCCATATGGAATATAATTAACACCTCAGAGAACAAATGGAAGAACCCATATGGGATATAATTAATAGCTCATTGAGAGAAGGAAAAGTACCAAGGGAATGGAAAAGAGGTAACATAGTGTCAATATACAAAGGGAAAAGTAAAATGTAACCATTAAATTAAAGGCCAGTGTCACTAACAAGTATTGTAATCAAGCTTTGTGAAATAGTAATTAAAGATAGATGAGTGGAATATCTAGAAGATGAGAAGATAATTACAGAAAAGCAATTTGGATTCAGGAAAGGGTTATCCTGTGTCACAAATCTACTGTGCTTCTATACAAGAGTAATAGATGGAGTGCAAGAGAGGGACAGATGGGTTGATGTGGTATACCTGGATTTTAAAAAAGCATTTTGATAAAGTTCTCCACAAAAGCCTTAAGTGGAAGCTAGAGAATGGAGGAGAACTAAAGGGAGCAACATTAAGATGGATGGAGGATTATTTACAAGGGAGGGAAACGAGAACAGTAATCAGAGGTACTAATTCAAGTTGGTGCAAAATGGCAAGTGGGATATCATATGGATCTGTGTTGGCACCTATTATGTTTTGAAATATATGTAAATGATATGACAGAGGATCTAAATAGTTATATAAGCCTGCTTCCTGATGATGCAAAAATAATGAAAATAATAAAGGATGAAAATGACTGCAAGGAGTAACAAAAGGATATTGACAAGATACATGCATGGAGCCAAAAATAGAAACTAGAATTTAATGCCAGAAAATGCCACATGTTGGAAATAGGAAAAAACTAAAAAGACCTTCATGGAAGTATAAAATGGGAGGAGAAATAATAACGAAAAGTAATAAGAAAAAGATTTGTGAGTAATGATTCAGAACACAGTATCACCTGAAAGAGACAAACGGGATATTCGGCTCTACATTGAGCTTGTTAACAAATATTAATGTGGCATTTAACTATTTAGATAAAGAAATTATGAAGAAAATTATAACAAGCATGATACGTCCTAAATTGGAATATGCAGCAGTAGTTTGGGCTCCACACAGAAAAAAAAGATACATGGAAATTGGAAAGAATACAGACGATAGTGACAAAGATGGTACAAGAATTTAAAAACTTTAGCTATGAAGAAAGACTTGAAAAGATGGGTTTACTAACACTACAAGAAAGAAGAGAAAGCAGAGACCTAATAACAATGTACAAATTAGTAAACAATATAGAAAGAATAGACAAAAATGACTTGGTACCACAGATGGAGGGAGAGAGACAGATGATGGGGCATGGGAAGAAAATAAAGATGAGTGGATGTTTAAGCAACATCAAGAAATACAGCTTCCTGTATAGAACTATTGAAGTCTGGAATGATTTGAAGGAAGAGGTGGTTGTGGCAAATGGTGTACACATTTTTAAAGAGAAACTGGATAAATATTGTTATGGAGACAGGACAAAATGAGCTTTGGTTCATGCCGTGTACAATACAGCTGGGTAAGTGTAAACACACACACACACACTGTGAGGCAAGTACAAGAAAAAAGGAAAAAATATAGTGAATGCAACAGAAATCCACAGAACTGGAAAATACATAAAAATTGGAAAACATTGATTAGGATTAGTCTAGGTTCTTATGTGAAGCTGAGAAAATACAAAAAATCCTAGCACAGAGCATAGAAACTGGACCTAACTAAGGACAGGAAAAATTAGTCTGGATAAGAAACCTAAATGAACAAGAGAGCTGAACTAAACAAACTAAGAACCAAGGCTGAGAGAGAGAGAGAGAGAGAGAGAGAGAGAGAGAGAGAGAGAGAGAGAGAGAGAGAGAGAGAGAGAGAGAGAGAGAGAGAGAGAGAGAGAGAGAGAGAGAGAGAGAGAGAGAGAGAGAGAGAGAGAGAGAGAGAGAGAGAGAGAGAGAGAGAGAGAGAGAGAGAGAGAGAGACTTACTGGAATGTTATGGACATGAGACCATAGAAGCAGTACAAACATATAAAAGAAAATAGACAGGAGCAAAAGGGGGAGATGAAAATTGGAGTATAACATATAGAAATATAAATGCTATCACATCAGCACTGATGGAAGAAGCCTAATATTGTGGACCTAGTCAAAACTAAATAATGTGATATAGTGGAGGCAATAAATATTGGGAGAGATAATTACAGCACATGGAAGAGAAATACAACACAGACAAAAGGAAGAGAAAAAAGTTCTTAGTAAAGAAGAATGAAATAGTACATAAACTTTTGCTGCATATGGCAGGTGTCTGGCAAGAATCCAGAAAGGAGAGGAAAAAGAGAATTTACAAAATGGTATGTGTCAGTGAACACCAATTGTTGAAGCTAAGAGTATTATAAGAAAAAATTATAATGGATACATATATATGTTTAGAGGGGTTATTAATAACAGAAAGAAAATACACTAGTGTTGAGGGATTTTAACTATGATAAAGTGCTGGGAGGCATGATATACAAAAGGAAGAAAAGTCTTGGAGAAATATTTTGTTGAAATTGACAATGGATTCATTGACACAATAGGTAAAGGAAAGCACATGATTTGAATATGAAGGGGCACCAGCTACACTTGATCAATTATTTAATAAAGAACCAGAATATACTGAAGATGTCAAGTTAGAGAGTGTCCCTTAGTAGAGAGATCATGTTGAAACTGAATCTAAAGTAAAGGATGAAAAGGAAATAGAAAACAAAAGACAAAAGCAGAAGGTTTAATTATAGCAAAGCAGACTTTATATAGCTTAGAACAGTGGTTCCCAAACCCATAGTCACAACCCAAATGAGGACTGCAAGGGTTTTTCTGAGGGTCATGGGATGGTATAAAGAAAAAAAGAAAGAAAAAGAAATAATAATAAATAAATAAAATAGATAAATAAAATAAATAAGTAAATATATAAATAAATAAAAAAATAAATAATAAATAAACAAATAAATAAATGAATTGATTAATAATTCACAGCTGTTCACATAATGATTTTGGGTAATGTAGCTGTTATAATCCAGTAGGACAGTGTAAAGATTCTACAGGATGCTTACTAACAAAAGAAACACGGTAATACAGCACCAATATTAGTGTAATACCATCTGTAGTGTGAGCAGCTTTCATGTATAATATTTGTTTCTGATCACTGAGCAATCAGCAAGAGCCTGAATGAGAGCAGTTGTGTCTGCAATGCTGTGGCCTAAGCACTCAAAAGGCCTTCACTACCTCACACACTTATTTCTGTTTATTATAATAACTCATACATGCCTTCCCCCTCCCACACACACCTAAAGGCCCTCTTTGCTTCTGTCTGATAAGTCTGTCTGTCTCTACCTCTGCCTGTCTGTTTCTGCCTTGAGATGAGATAACAACCTGGGAATGTACGAGTACATCCTCAGTATATTTAGTACCTGCAAGTCTTTACCAATGAATCTATGAAGGAAAATAAGTTGAAGCATCATTTGCAAACAGTCCATCCAAAATTTCTTGAAACCCAACTGAGTTACTCGAAAGATAAAAAAAAAAAAAAAAAAGTTAAATGAAGTTGGATAGATGCTCCCTATAGTTCAGTTTTTCCTCTGGAGAAAGCTTCCTTGGCATCCTTTGCAGTGACATTAATGAGAGAGAGAGAGAGAGAGAGAGAGAGAGAGAGAGAGAGAGAGAGAGAGAGAGAGAGAGAGAGAGAGAGAGAGAGAGAGAGAGAGAGAGAGAGAGAGAAACATAACATTGGAGAGAAGCTGATGAATTCAGCAGCAACAGCAATGATGAAGACTCTTGTTAAAACAGATATTGTGAACAAAATTTAATCAATACTACTAAAATGTAGAATTGATCTTATTTCAGAATGTATTTAGTTTGAGTTCATTATGGTACTGAAAAAAGCAAGAAAATTTTCTCTGCAAACTGATGAATCCGTGGACATTGCAGGTGATCCAGAACCGGTGGTTTTTGTAAAGTACAAAGAAGAAGATGACATTTTGGAAGAATTTATCTCTGCAATACCTTGTAAAGTACCACTATAGTCAGTAAGACATCTTTAACATGGTTTCAATTTTTTTTTTCAAGAAATATGATGTAGACTGGAAGAATTGCTTTGCTGTGTACAATAATGGAGCTCCATCAATGATGAGAAACCATGTGGACTTTGTTACTTGCATTAAAGCTGAAAACATTGATGTCATAATAATTCATAGTTTCTTGCAATGAGAAAACAAATAAAAAGTAAAGAGAACAATTTATGAGGATTTAATGGCTATGGCAGGCAAGATAAATGTAAGTTTCCAAACTGTTTTATTTTTATAAGAGAAAGGAAGTTTGTAAAACCAAATGGTATAGAAAAAGATAAGGTGTTGACCAGAATATAGGTAGATGAACAAAATAATATGATGAAGAAACTGGATGAGGTAAAGATATAAGCCCCATATAAAATTTTTGGGGAGTTATTGAAGAAATGCAATGATCAATTTACAGAGAAAATAAATTGTATTATTGTAACCTCCCTCAGAGATAGTAAGGTTTCTCAGGATTGGAAAAGAGAAGATATACCAATGCATACAAGATGTGATAAGAAAGAGCCACCAAATTATAGACTAGTATCACTAACAAGTGTAGTTGTTAAATCTATCAAAGACCAACAAAGAACAAATAAATGGAGCCCTTAAAGGAGACTAAATCATGTGCTACTAACTTGTATGTTTCTACTTAGACATGATAAAAGAGATTGTTGGACAGAGAGAGAGAGAGAGGAGAGAGGAGAGAGAGAGAGAGAGAGAGAGAGAGAGAGAGAGAGAGAGAGAGAGAGAGAGAGAGAGAGAGAGAGAGAGAGAGAGAGAGAGAGAGAAAAAAAAAATTAATAAACAAACAAACAAATTGTGCCTCACCAGAGGCTGATTTTGAAAATCTAGAATATTGGATTAAAGGATGGACTCTTAAAATGGATGGGGGGAGAGAGAGAGAGAGAGAGAGAGAGAGAGAGAGAGAGAGAGGAGAGAGAGAGAGAGAGAGAGAGAGAGAGAGAGAGAGGAGAGAGAGAGAGAGAGAGAGAGAGAGAGAGAGAGAGACAGAGAGAGAGAGAGAGAGAGAAGTTATTAAAAATCAGACATCAAAATAGGGTAAAGTATCTAGCAGTTCCCCAAGGGATTTGTTCCAGCACCAGTCGTGTTTGCTTTATATAAAAATGACATGGTGGACAGGGATAACCAACTACATGAGCTTGTCTGCAGATGATGCACAATTACTGAAGGAAGAGAATAATAAAGATTTTGAAAGCTGTTCATTTTCATATTCTTTCTGTAACAATTTTTTTTTTTTTTTTTTTAAACTGTTCATTTTCATATTCTTTCTGTAACAATTTATTTATTTTTTTTTATCTTTCTTCCATGTCCTCTTGTATCTTTCATGTCCCACATTATTAGGTCTTCTTTATCAAGGTCCTCTCTATTATTAGGTCTATCTCTATCAGAACACTATATTCTTCATGATTCTATAAATTGCAATCAAGTCTCCTCTTTCCCTTCTTTGTTTCAGGGTTGTCAATTCCAGTTTTGATAGCTTCTCCTCATATGACATTTCCAATAAGCTTGGAGCTAATTTGTTGCTGGTCTTTGAACCCTTTCAAGTTTCTTGATGTTCCTTTTTGTGCTTGGTGACCACACTGCTGCTGCATATTCCAGTCTTGGCCTTATCAGAGTGACTAGTGTCAATTTCTTTACCATTTCTTTTAATTTCCATGTGGGTAAATGCCATTCTTATATTCTTCAAAAGTTTTGTAAATCTCTTTTACATTTTTATTTGTGTTTCTCTGATGGCATGTTATCTGCTACAAATACTCCCAGATCTCTTTCTGACTTTGATTTCTTTATTATTTCTCCTCCAAGTTTATATTACCCTGAAATCCTCTGCTTACTCTTTCCAAACTCCATTACACTGTATTTCTTGAATTCCAGTTTCCATTTGCAGCTCCATTCTCAAATTTTATCAAGGTCAACATTTCACAATTGTCCTCTTTACCCATTCTTCTTAATAGCTTATTATTATCAGCAGAGATTCATTTAACTACTAAATCCCTCATCCATATCATTAATGTATATTGTAAACATGATAGGGACCAATAATGATCCCTGTGGGACCCCACAGATAACTTCCTTCCAACGAGAAGACTTTTCTCTAATAATCACTCTCATCATGTGTATGTGTGTATTTACCTATCTGTATTTTTTACAGGATTGAGTCATGCTCATAATGTCCCATCTTTTAGTAACCATTCATCATATTTTTCTTTAAATTTATGTATACTGTTTGCATACACTACCTCTTCTGGCAGTGAATTCCATAATCTATTGCTCTATTTGGAAAACTATATTTTTGTATGTCTTTGTCTCCTTTTATTTATTGTTTCATTTTATGTTCTCTTAATATTTCATTTCCTTTTGTAAACATGTAGTGCTGAGAAATTAATTATGTATATTTCTACTTTTTTTCCTAGGCTAGGGCCCATGTAGTGTGCGGGGGTGACCAGAATCTCAGTACCATGTGACTAACCCCTCCCCTTCCCCTCCTCTCCTCAGTGTCCTTTTGTCCTTGCTTTCCCCCCCCCCCTCTCAGCGTCACTGTGTTGACCACTTCTATAACAAATTTACCCCGTGAATAAACGTAATTTCTCCTGCTTGGCCAGGTTATAGAGGCGAATTTTTCACCTAATCCCAGAGAATGGGGAGCCCTTAATATGATAAAATTAATTCTATAATGGTAAGGTCTTAAACCAGCCCAAACAAATCCCAGATAATTACGCCGCGCCAATGAGGTTGACGAATCTGATAAGTCTTCTTTGCTTCGCTGCCTTGTCACCCCTGTTGCTACGCAAGCCGGGAAGAGATACCAGACTTTGACTAATTCCCCAATTGATTTCAAAAGTCCACTGAATTAAACTTCTTAAAGTAACAACTATAAAGTAAACAGTAACTTAATTATTCATATTTTTCATCCCTGAACTCACAACCTAGTTGCCCCCCCCCCCACTAAAAACAAAATTATAACTTAATAAATTTCCCCATTGGAAACCTTTATCCTTAGTTTCCCGCCGATTTCCTCACAAGCAAAGCCAGTCTCTCTCGGATTCTCCTCAGGTGAGCATGCAGTCTGATAGTCTCCCCCTCCATTTCCTGTAATATTAAGTAAGTGTTTATTTAACAATAATTTACTAAAGCAGTCTCTCTCGGATTCTCCTCAGACCCTCTTGGATTCCCCTCAGATATTCCTGTTGATAAACTATTTCTGAGTGGATAGATATTCGCATTTTTTCGTTCTTTTTTTGTTGGTTTTCTCCACGGGACTAGTGAAACCACCTGGTTCGAGATCACCGTGTGAGACTGTCCTCAGGTATATACATACTTTTTGGGTATATATTTGTTATTTATTTATTTATTCTCTGGTCTCCCCCACAACTCAGTAGTCGCGAAAATATCTCCATCGTAGTTTTTATGTAATTGAAGAATACGCTACCATTTATTTTGTATTTCTGAATTATGTAACTGAAGAGTAAGCTATCATTTATTTTGTATTTCTGAATTATGTAACTGAAGAGTACGTTACCATTTATTTTGTATTTCTGAATTGCTTTCTTTTTATTATTATTATTTCGGATTATTCCATTATTTATTAAAAATCATAAAAGTGTCAGTACTTGTATTTCTCTTAATCCAGTGATAGGTTGTGTAATAATCGTGTGCCACAAGGGAACATCACACTCCCTTAGAGGGCACTAAACTGGTGAGCAGCGGTGGGATTTATTTCGCGACTAACCGAAAGAGGTGGAGACTGGAAATAATTGTAAATGTTGAAGGTGATGATGATGCCAAGCGAGACATTCAAAGGAGGGCGTGCACGTGCATGGTGGTGAGCAGGTGATGATTGGAGAGGCACAGAACGTTCAGGATGGAGGAGGAGGAGGAGCAGGAGTCTTTGTGTATAGGAAGGAGAAAGAAGGAGGATAGGAGTAATAAGTAATAATGCAAGGAGAATGGAGGAGGAGGAGGAGCAGGAGTCTTTGTGTATAGGAAGGAGAAAGAAGGAGGATAGGAGTAATAAGTAATAATGCAAGGAGAAAGGAGGTGGAGGAGGAGTAATGAATAACAATGATTAAGAGGAAAACCAGAGGAGGAGAAATAGTAATGAACTATAATTTTTTTTCTTGAGTAATGACAAAACATGCACATGAGCTTTCTGGCCACCTGGGTCAGAAAAAGACAATTAAAAAGGCCGAAGAATTGTTTTACTGGTGTAATCTCAAGTTTGACGTAACCCAGTACGTAAAGAATTACCTTCAGTAGAGAAGCCCTTAGATAGGATAGGTATAGACCTGACGGACATAATTGCAGGCAGTGGTGGCTACCGATATGTGTTGACTATCGTAGATCACTTTAGCCGATTTGTGAAGTTCTATCCACTCAAAAACAAACTATCAGAGGGAATTGTAGAGGCGCTGCAGCAGTACATTACCGACTTCGGGACTCCTCACTCCATCGTCCTGGACAACGGGGGCGAGTTCACCTCCCAGATCTTCCAACAATTCTGCCAGCAACACCTCATCACCCTCTGTTACACCACTCCCTACCACCCGCAAGGGAACGCCATCACCGAACGACTCCATCGCACGCTCAAATCCATCTTGGCTTCCATGTGCCGAGGTTACCCGCTACGGTGGCCTCGCCTACTCCCTGTGTGTCAGGCCACTATGAATGCCGCCGTCCATACCAGTATCGCCCAACAACCTTTCTTCGCGTTTTTCTCCCGGCATGCGCCCCGAGTGGTGGGTGCCAGGCTACCCGCAGTTGATGGTGACGAGCAAGACGTGGATGTGGTCCGCCGGCTGATCCGGGAAACACACGAAAAAATGACTCGGAAATACCGTAATGCGGCCAACAGGAAACGCAAGGAGCAGAAGGTAGACATTGGGGCGTTGGTGTGGGTGAAGCGAGAAACTACAGAGTCAGGAGTGTGTAAGAAACTGTGTGTTCGTTGGGACGGCCCATATAAGGTGGTGGAAGTTTTAAGAGGAGGCGGTGGTTATGTGGTGAAAGACCCTTTCTCGGGAAAGATGGTGCAAAGAGCGGCAGAAAAGATCAAACAGTTTCACAGTGAGGAAGAGTACGTAGTTGCAGCTCAAGACACAGTGTTCCAACCTGATATAGAAACTGAAGTGTTACCGCCTAGAGTGTGTAACCGTCCCAGACGCTATATTGAGGAATGTTAATGTCGCTGGAAAGACGGTATAGAAAAGAGCAGAGTGCTTGGGGTAAATAGAGTCCCCCCCCTTACTTTTGCATGGTCTGGCTGGACTGGTTGTAATGAATCGTGGTATGACGGGTATGGGTACTATGTGAGAGGTGATGTAAGAATTTGAGAAGGAATAAGGAACCACTTTAATTCGCAGACTACTACTGCACTCGACAACCCGTTCGGGACATACTGTGGTGGATTACTTCAGGACGTGGCGAGCGCTTCGCGTAATCATCTGTAGTATCTCGTGGTATGAGTGAATGTGTGGATGAGTAAATGACTGTCCGAGTGGAAGGAACCGAGTACTGGGGTGGCCGAATCTCGTTTCAGAGAGTGACGGAGTGACTTAAGGTTAAGTCCTCACACCACAGGAGGTCAAGAGGCTGGTTGGGGTGGAATTTCTTTTCTTTTTCCTTGAGATGAGAGAAAGAGCCGAGTTATGTCTCCAAGGGACATTGTGGTGATATGGCTTACAAGCCATTGTATGGGAGAGAATGTCAGAGTTATTTCCCGACAGAGATCACGTGCAGTTCGTCAGCCTGGCTTGGTTATGTGGTGGTGAGGGGAGTTTCTAATTACTCGGATGTGAAGGTGTTATTTTATTTTTTTTGGTAAGGAGAAAAGAGAGAGGTGAAAAATTCTAGAACGGATGAAAGGCTCGTGTAGTGCTGAGAAATTAATTATGTATATTTCTACTTTTTTTCCTAGGCTAGGGCCCATGTAGTGTGCGGGGGTGACCATAATCTCAGTACCATGTGACTAATCCCCTCCCCTTCCCTTCCTCTCCTCAGTGTCCTTTTGTCCTTGCTTTCCCCCCCCCCCTCTCAGCGTCACTGTGTTGACCACTTCTATAACAAATTTACCCCGTGAATAAACGTAATTTCTCCTGCTTGGCCAGGTTATAGAGGCGAATTTTTCACCTAATCCCAGAGAATGGGGAGCCCTTAATATGATAAAATTAATTCTATAATGGTAAGGTCTTAAACCAGCCCAAACAAATCCCAGATAATTACGCCGCGCCAATGAGGTTGACGAATCTGATAAGTCTTCTTTGCTTCGCTGCCTTGTCACCCCTGTTGCTACGCAAGCCGGGAAGAGATACCAGACTTTGACTAATTCCCCAATTGATTTCAAAAGTCCATTGAATTAAACTTCTTAAAGTAACAACTATAAAGTAAACAGTAACTTAATTATTCATATTTTTCATCCCTGAACTCACAACCTAGTCGCCCCCCCCCCCACTAAAAACAAAATTATAACTTAATAAATTTCCCCATTGGAAACCTTTATCCTTAGTTTCCCGCCGATTTCCTCACAAGCAAAGCCAGTCTCTCTCGGATTCTCCTCAGGTGAGCATGCAGTCTGATAGTCTCCCCCTCCATTTCCTGTAATATTAAGTAAGTGTTTATTTAACAATAATTTACTAAAGCAGTCTCTCTCGGATTCTCCTCAGACCCTCTTGGATTCCCCTCAGATATTCCTGTTGATAAACTATTTCTGAGTGGATAGATATTCGCATTTTTTCGTTCTTTTTTTGTTGGTTTTCTCCACGGGACTAGTGAAACCACCTGGTTCGAGATCACCGTGTGAGACTGTCCTCAGGTATATACATACTTTTTGGGTATATATTTGTTATTTATTTATTTATTCTCTGGTCTCCCCCACAACTCAGTAGTCGCGAAAATATCTCCATCGTAGTTTTTATGTAATTGAAGAATACGCTACCATTTATTTTGTATTTCTGAATTATGTAACTGAAGAGTAAGCTATCATTTATTTTGTATTTCTGAATTATGTAACTGAAGAGTACGTTACCATTTATTTTGTATTTCTGAATTGCTTTCTTTTTATTATTATTATTTCGGATTATTCCATTATTTATTAAAAATCATAAAAGTGTCAGTACTTGTATTTCTCGTAATCCAGTGATAGGTTGTGTAATAATCGTGTGCCACAAGGGAACATCACACTCCCTTAGAGGGCACTAAAAACAAATTTGCTAAGTCAATCTTTTCTTTTTCCATCAAGCATTTATACATCATGATCATATCACCTCTTATTCTTCTATCCTCTAATTTGGATAAATTCAACTTTTCTAATCTTTCTTCATAGCTTAACCCTCTAAGGGATGGTACCATTCTTGATGCTGCCTTTTGGACTTTCTCCAGTTTGGAAATATGTTTTTTTTTTAAGTGTATATTCTCTACCATTCTGGTCGTGAATTGTTTCTTCCAAAATTCAAGGCATGACAATTATTTGCATTAAATTCTACCTGCCATTTATAGCTCCATTCAGTCAAATTATTTGGGTCATCTTGCAGCTCTCTAGAGCAGTCTTAATTTTTTACAATTCTTTGAATTTTGGCATCTTCAACAAACATGTTCATGTAGCTCCATTCTCCAATTACTTCAGGCATATCAGTTACATAAATCGGGAACATAATTGGTGCTAATACAGAGCCTTGCAGAACTCCACTAGTTACATCCTTCCAAGTAGAGTATTTACCTCTCAATGTTGTTCTCATTTTTCTTTCTTTTAAAAAAATTTCAATCCGTTTTGATTTATTTCTTTGAACACCTCCATAGATTTCTAACTTCCTGATAAGCCTCTGATGAGGAGCTCTGTCAAAGGCTTTTTTTTTTTTTTAATCCAGGTAAATACTATCTACCCACCCATCTCTTTCTTGCATTTTTTTTTTTTTTTTTAATATTTTGGTGTAATAGCTTAACAAGTCTGATACACAGGATCTTCCTTTTCCAAAACCTAATTGTTTATCTGATAATATTTTGTTACCTTCTATGTGATCTATCCAGTTCTTCCTTACAATTCCTTCCATGACTTTGCATACTACACTTGTTAAAGAAACAAGCCTATAGTTGAGAAGATTCTCTCTGTTTCCTTTCTTAAACAACAGTACTATGTCTGCTCATTTCCAACTTTCTGGCAGCTTCCCCTGCTTTAGGGAATCTTACACTGATTGGTTTATGGCTTACTTAATTCTTTTGCACATTCATTCAATACCCAGCAGGAAATGCCATCAGGACCAATAGCATTGTTTTTGTCCAATGCTTCCATCTCTGATTCTATTTCTTCACAACTTATTACTAAGTTATCCAATGTTTCTTTTCTGGATCTCTATTCTGCTCTTCCAGAAATGCTTTTTCATTTGTGAATACTGATTAGAATTTCTTATTTAGTATCTAACATATTTCTCTTCAGTATGATTTTTTTTTCTTTCATCTTTCAAGACACAGCATTTTATCTCACTTTAGTCTAGTCTTGCTTTTAATATAACTATAGAATAGCTTGGGTTTGTCTTTATATTTGTTTATTATATCCTTTTGATAATCAATTTCTGCTTCACTTCCCTTCTTTGTATGTTCATTTCTTGCACTTTTATATCTCTCACAGGCCCTTTCTCCTCCATATTTTCTGTGTGTGTGTGTGTGTGTGTGTGTGTGTGTGTGTGTGTGTGTGTGTGTGTGTGTGTGTGTGTGTGTGTGTGTGTGTGTGCATGCGTGCATGCATGCATGTATGTATTTACCTAGCTGTGGTTTATGGGAGGAGGAGTCTATGCTCTTGCTGTCCTGTCTCGATATTTACTGTTATCCAGTATCTTTAAAATTGTGTATTGAGCTAGTATGTACTGTCTCTTTCCAATTCATTCCAAACTCCAACAATTTGTTGTGGAAAACTGTTCTTTTTATAACCATTCTGCACATTCCCTTCTTCACCTTCAGGTCATGTCCTTTTACACTTCTGTAATCTCTCACCACCAGATCCCCACAATCTAATTTCTCAAATCTTGACATGATCTTGTACATTGCAATCAGATTTCTCTTTCTTCTCTCTTCCAAAGTGAGGAAATTTAATTTCTTCAATCTCTCCTCATATGACATATTATATACGATTGAAGGCAGGAGGTATTTTTGTTGTAGCTCTCTGTATTTGCTCCAATTTCTCTCTTAGTACATGGAGACCATAACACTGCAGCATATTCCAATCATGGTCTCATTCTGATCACAGTCAATTTCCTCATCATATCCTCATCCAGGTAATTAAAAGCAGTTTTATACTACTCAGCATATTGTAGGTCTTGTCTGTTATTCTACTGAGATGTTTCTCTGGTGACAGTTTGTTAGTAATGATGACTCCAAGGTCTTTCTCCTTCCTCCTCACTCCGATGAACTCTTTTCCAACTGTGTAACAATACTTGGGTCTTTTGCTACCATGTCCAAACTTTAGTATCCCACATTTTTTTGTCAAATTCCATTTCCCATCTTTGACTCCACTCCCAAATTACATTCAGATCTTCTTGCTAAGTGGCACAGTCCTCCTTCTTATCCATCTTTCTTATTAGCTTTGCATCATCAGCAAACTGGCTCATATAACTAGTCACTCCTTCGATCATGTCATTCCATTTCTCACCCTCTAGTATATCTCCCAATTCTCTTGTGTTTTTCATTTTCTCCATTCATTCCAGGCCAATGAAACCACTCCTGCTTTCTAACATCTCTTTTTTTCTTTGGCACAAATCTCCTCACATCTTCATATATAGTTATCAACTCTCCACTTTTCTACCACTCCCACTGTTCTATCAAACTCACATCAGTTTATATGTTCAAATTAGTTTCTTAAACCTTCCAAATTTGTCCCTCCATAATTATACCTTCATCTTTTTTCATTCCTTTTCTCACTTTCATTGTACACTCTACCACTATATGATCATTTTTACTTATTGGGCTCTTGTTGTCCACTATCACTATCACTCTTGATTTCTTTGTAAATATTAGGTCCAACTGTGAGGGCGTGCCTTCTCCTCTAAACCTAGTATTTTCGTCCACCCACTGTGTCATTAAGTTATTCATAGCCATCCTTAACAATTCTCCTCCCAACTTTTCACTTCCCTCCACTGGCTGATCTTCCCAATTTACATTATTACAATAGAAATTATGTCATGTTATCATCACTGGTACTCATCAAACACTCCACTACTTTTTTGTATCTTTAATCTTTTATGGTATTCTTCTGTTCTCCAAGAACTTGTCTTTAGTAGAATGTACACCACAGCAAAATCCTTATTGCCTCCTCCTCTCTGCTCCACCTTCACTCATCACTTCTGCTAATCCTCTTTCAAAAGGTCATTTCATCTGCAACAAAGTCTCTTTTCACTAGTATCATCACTCCTCTGCCTTGTTTTTCTTTCCTTTTAGTTTTTCCACATATTGCATTTTTCTTTCCCAATGTTGATGTCAATGCCATCACTCAACTTTATTTCTCTGATTCCCATCACATCTGGTGTAGCCTCCCTTAAGTAATCATTTAATTCCACCTGTGCAGATCATAATCCATTTACATTTTGTGTATGTAATTTTTAATTCTTCTTCATAGTTCCTTTCTTGGCAATCCACCACTTCTTCAGCTTCTTTCCAGTAAAACTATTTCCTTTCCTCCTCCATTCTTGCCTCACCTTTTTAAATTTTTTATTTATTTTTTTTATTTGCTTCCTTCCACAACTCGTTTTTTTTTTCCTTTCATCCTCACTCATATCTTTTCTGATCCCTGTATTCTTAAACTTCTCTATTTTTTCCCAGTCTCCAGGATCCATTTAGTGTCCCCTTAGTTGCAGCTTGGGACCTGAACTTTATCTTCATGGGTCTGCTTTGACCTTCCACCTATTTACTTAATCTTATTACTTCTTCAATCTCATCTTCTGGGTCTGTTACCTTTTCAGTCATATCCTTTGCTAATGGTGCTATGATGATTCTTTTATGTTTCTCTCTCTCTCTCCTGATTCACTATAATCTTGTCTTCTTTCACTCTAAAGACTACCACATGCTTTTTTTTTAAAGTGTCTCTTACCAAATTTTTCTTTTAAATACTTTTAACAACTGTTTTAGCTAGTTTCTTTCTTTTCTCCTATCTGACAGTTTATTATTTCCCTAAGGCTGACATTTTCTTTATCTTTATCTTTTTTTTTTTTGTACTTGCACCTTGAATAGTCAAACTATCAAATATGTATATCAACATCTATCTTTCCTTCTTGTTGGAAGTTTGCCTACATTCAACCTGTTCCTAAAAAAGGGCGACCATTCTATTGCTTTAATTTTCTGCCTATCTAAAGTTTTTGAATCTATCCTCAACTGGAAGATGTTCAAACATCTATCACTTCACAACCTTCTATCTGATCGCCATTATGGGTTCCATTGAGGCCGCTCTACTGGTGATATTTTGGCTTTGCTTACTGAATCTTCATCATCCTATTTTAGAGATTTTGGTGAAACTTTTGCTGTTGCCTTAGATATATCAAAAGCTATTGAAAGAGTCTGGCACAAAGCTTTGATTTCCAAACTAGCTTCCTACAGTTTCTATCTTTTTTCTCTATAACTTCTTCCCAAGTTTCCTTTCGGACCAGTCTATTGCTGATGTGGTAGATGGTCACTGTTCTCCTAAATCTATTAACAGTGGTGTTCCTCAGGGTTCTGTTCTGTTACCCAATCTCTTCCAATCCTTCAGCAGTGATCTAAACCAAACTTCTTGTCCTATCCACTCCTACGCTGATGATACCATCCTGCTCTTTTCTATCAACTTGACACAACCTTCCAGATAACTATCTCCTCTTCTTTAATAACACTCAACTGTCCCCCTCTTCTACAGTGAACATTCTTCATCTTTTCTTTACTTATAATCTAATCTGAAAACTTCACATCTCATCTCTAGCTAAGACAGATTCTATGAAGTTAAATGTTCTGAGGTGTCTCTGCCAGTTTTCTAACCCCCCCCCCCAGCTGTTAACTCTGTACAGGGGCCTTATCTGTCCATGTAAGGAGTATGCTTTGCATGTATTGGGGGTTCCACTCATACCACTCTTTTAGACAGAGTGGAATCAAGCTTTTTTGTCTTATCAACTCCTCTCCTCTAACTTAAACCTCTCGATCATCACTTGCTATCTTGTACCATTATTTTCATGCTAATTACTCTTTTGATCTTGCTAACTGCATGCCTCCCCTCCTGCAACTTCACTGCACAAGACTTTCTTCTTTCTCTCATCTCTATTCTGTCCACCTCTCTAATACATGAGTTAACTAGCATTCTCAATCTTTCATTCCTTTCTCTGGTAAACTCTTGAACTCCCTACCTGCTTCTGCATTTCCTTCTTTCTATGACCTGAACTCTTTCTAGAGGGAGGTTTCAAAACACTCATCCTCTGTTGTTTTATTACTCTATTTGACATCTCTATGGGAACTGGCATTAAGTGGGCCTTTCTTTTTATTAAAAAATTTTGTTGCCCTTGGCCAGTGGCTCATTTATATATAGGGCGAGTAGAAAGTAACTAAGCATTAAAAATTAGTAATAAAGTCCATATTCCTATTACAAATTTACTGAAAACAAATAATACATGTTCTTTATTCTATGGGAAAAATAAATGTAAATCTTCATATTTCAACATAAGCAATGGTGGCATCAACCAGTCTCTTCAAATAGCAAGGAATGGAATGAACAACCTACTGAAGGACGTCATCTGGGATATCATTGAGAACCTCCTGAATCCGTATCTCCAAGTGTGTGAGGTTTTGTTGTTTACACTTCTTTTGTGTAACCCCACAGGTAAAAAATCACATGGAGTGAGATCTAGACTTCTTGGAGGCCATTCATGAGGTCCACAGCATCCCATCCAATTTTCTGGAAAACGTTAGTCTAACCACACACGTACAGTAAGAAAAAAGTGGGGTAGTGCACCATCCTGCATGAATATCAGGTCACCAATATCATCTCAGCCAGACACTGTGAACCACATATAATTTTCAAGCATCTGAAGACAGTGGTCTGCATTTATGGTGTCACGCAGAAGATATGGAGCGATGACTCTTGATACTGAAAATTCTATAAGCAATTTTCAGTATCACCAGTGCTTATGTTGAAATTTATTTTCCCATGGAATAAAGGACATGTATTATTTGTTTTCAATAAATTTGCTATAGAAATATGGACTTTATTGATAATTTTTTAATGGCTAGTTACTTTCCACCCACCTAGTGTGTGTGTGTGTGTGTATATATATATATATATATATATATATATATATATATATATATATATATATATATATATATATATATATATATATATATATATATATATATATATATATATATATATATATATATATATATATATATATATATATAAACACATAATTTTTCTTCAAGAAATTTATGATACAAAATTTTTTACATAAAACATCCTTGCAAAATAGGGGTGTGTCTTATGCAGAGGTGCATCTAATACGCTGGCAAATATGGTAATTGGCAATTAGGAAAAGTGTACCAAATAACAGTCAAAGGGTTAAGTCATTGTACACATAGATGCAACATCCAGTTTTTTTTTACTGATAATGAGGATAGAGAAAGTAGAAGGGAACAGAAAAGGGACTACTGTCAGTTGCCTCAGACACCTGAGTTTCAGCGAGGAAAGGATGAGGTTAAGTAGAGGAGAGGTGGCATTCTACAGACTGAAAATTAGATCTAAGGCCATGAATAATCCTTTTCACTCAATTTCAAGAATCACTTCACACTTGGACTCACTGTTGGACAGAGATAAGGAAAACATGCTACAACATGTGTCAGTTACACACTGTATGGCATCACTACCCACACCACAAACCACCACCATCATCTTGAAATTCAATTTGTGATAAGATACCAATTTGTCAGTTTGTCATTACAAGTCATAAAAATTATACAAGCCCATAAAATGAAGCCCTGTGTATAGTCAATTAAGCATGATTTACAGGGGTAATTCATCAGCTCTTCAAAAATAATTTCTGTGAATTAATATGGTATTTCATTGGTAAAGAAGGGTTAAATTTCAACAATGCTCATTAGATATGAATATGGGAAAAGGTTCAATAGCATGCAAATCTGTTACATGTAAACTTGCTATGTATGAGAACTTATTGCAGATGAAAACTAGCACAGCTGCTGAGATGCTAAGTCTGTGGCTATGTATAATGTGGTATAAAAAGTTCTGATGCTAGTTCTAAAGCACACCAACAAGTGGCAGTGAAGCGATGTGTGTGGTATGAGACTGAGCAGTAGCAGTCATCAAGCAGTCTGCTGATATATATCATTCTGTGAACTTTGAGCTATGGCAGAGGAATTTTTGTGACCACATGCAGATGCTTATATCCAGTTTCAATACAAACAACAAATTAGATGAAATAGTAAATACCAAGACCTGTTTGAAACAAAGAAAATCTGCAACAGAGATTGCTGAAATTATCTGCATGTGTATGGCAATGAAATAATGAGTCATGTGCAGTATTTCAAGAGGACAGTACATTGAATATATCAAGAGTAGCAAAGCATTACTGGAAGACAAGAGGTGAAGACGATCTTCCATGAGCTTCATCCCCCAAGATGAGGAAACAATTTAGCAACTTGTGCACAAGGACTGGCAGAAATCCAAGGCAAGCTATTACCCAGACAAGATACACCACCTCAAGCTGACCAACAACAGACAGTGGTACACTAAGATCAAAGCTTTGTGTGGCCTACAAAAGCACACTTCATCTCTTCCTTGCACCTCACACCTTCCTGCTAATCTCGCGGCTCAGGAGATGAACGATCACTTTGCTGCTATCTATCAAACCTTTCCTCCCCTCCACACCACTCCGCTTCCTGCCTATCTTCCTGCTCCCTCCCATCCTCCCAGTGTCCAGGCGGTGGATGTTTTTAAGAGAATACTCAAATTCAAACCAAGATCCACCACACCCACTGACCTTCCTATAAAAATTTACAAGGAATTTGCTGTAGAGCTAGCAACACCGCTATGCTCCATAATAAACACCTCACTCTCCCAACACTCTTCCCCCGCGGACTGGAAGACATCATACGTCACCCCTATCCCCAAAACTTCCAGTCCACAGTCACTCAATGACCTCAGGCCAGTCTCTATCACCCCCATCCCTAGCCTTATTTGTGAAGATTTTGTATATGACTGGGCCTACATCAAAATTTGTAATACCATGGATATCAGACAATTTGGAAATATTAAAGCCACCTCCACCTCCCGTTACCTGACCAGCTTCCTTGAATTCATCCACAGCCACCTGGACAAGCGAAACACCTCTCTAGCTGTTGCTTTTGTGGACTTCAAAAAAAAGCCTTTGATCTTGTTGATCACACTGTTGTCATCAGCAAGGCAGTAAGTCTGGGTCTCCCTCCTAACCTGATAGCGTGGCTAGCCGACTTCCTCACAGGGAGATGTCAGGCCGTTCGCTATCAGGGCTCTGTCTCTAATTTCCAACAGCTGACATGTGGGGTCCTCCAGGGGACCAAGATGGGTCCTCTATGCTTCCTCCTCCTCATTAACGACGCCCTCACTGACACCCCCCATCGCTGGAAGTATGTGGACGACTGCACCATGGGCGTCCCAGTTTCCACCAAGAACCCGGACTACTCGCCACTGCAAGCAATTCTGGAGCGACTGCAGACGTGGACGGAGGAGAGCAGGATGACCATCAACCACAGCAAAACTGTGGTGATGCATTTCTGTACCTCCTCTGTACCAGTGCCCCCTCCCCAGCTCACAGTGGGCCCTCACCCCCTCCAGGTGGTCCAATGTGCCAAGCTTCTCGGAGTCACGGTGAACAACCAGCTGACCTGGAAGCAGCATGTCGCCAGCACCGTAAGATCAGCTACTTACAGGCTGTACATGGTGCACAGACTCAAGTCGCTGGGGACGCCGACAGATGAGTTAAGGGGGGTGTACCTCACCTTCATCCTCCCCAAACTCATGTACGCCTCCCCAGCATGGTCCTCCTCCCTCACACACACTCAACAGCTACAGCTAGAGAGTGTGCAGAAAAGGGCGTGCAGGGTCATCCTTGGCCCTGCATACACCATCTACGAAGAAGCCCTGACCACCCTGAGTCTGTCCAGACTATCCACCAGGCACCGAGAGGCTCTGGAGAAGTTTGGAAGGGGACTACTGCATAATCCATGTCTCAGAAACAGGCTGCTGCCTAACGCGCCTCGCCTGGTCCGTGCCACCAGGCACCACAACAAGATAATGCCCCTAAAGGTGCCGTGCACAGACTGGTACAGACTCAGTGCGATCCCCATGGTGCGAGCCATCAATCAATAGTATTTCCCTCCTAGATTAGACTTACCTTTAGGATTAATGTTAAGGTTTTCCCCATCCCCTATGTACATTTTTCATTTTGTTAACTGCCTAAATAATAAACCACTTATTATTTTTATCATTAAATCCATTATGGACATTCCTATTATCATCAGTGTGCCAAACAGAACAGTGCAGGTAATCATGTCTGATTTGAGCAAGCACCACATTCTTGCAAACCTTATCCCCCAGAAGAAGCATTAGCTCAAAGACTGCCAAGAGGAATATCACATTCATAGCTAGTTTCATTCAGTGAACAACATTTTAGCTTCGTATTGTGCCTTAACACATTTGACATGATAGTGCTTTTACATAGTATGTAGTCACAAAATTGAGTGGGAGCACAAGGTCTAAAGAGAGGAAGCATGTTAGAAAAATGAGTGGCAATTATAAACATCCTCCCTCTTCCTGTGCCTCTTGCTAACAGATAAGTGCGCAGGATCAAGGTGAAGCTTCTCCATCAGAACAATTTGCCTCAAGATACCAGTGAACATGATACAGCTTTTTTCATTACAATATAATAATAATAATAATAATAATAATAATAATAATAATAATAATTATTATTATTATTATTATTATTATTATTATTAATTAATTAAATAATTAATTAATTAATTATTTATTTATATATTTTTTGCCAAAATGAAAACCAAGATGGATGCATCTATATGTTCCATGTCAATCTAAGTGACAAAGAGAGGGCAAGAAAATAAGCAGTAACTCCTTAATTTTTGCTTAGCTCTTTATAGAATTTTATCTTATAAAAGCTTGAGTGTTTTAAAAATTATATATATATATATATATATATATATATATATATATATATATATATATATATATATATATATATATATATATATATATATATATATATATATATAATTTTTTTTTTTTTATCAAATATTTGAATATTTTCAGAAAATTCATATGACATTCCTCTTAAGGTAGATAAGTAGCCAGTACAGGTATCAACCCTTTCCTGGCAAATGATCTGTATAACAGTACAGGTGTTAATCCTTTCCTGGCAAGGGATCTAGATAAAGACATTTGGAAAGTGGGACCATCCATCAATGCCTTTCATTCTCATATGACTACTTTTGGCTGTAGCAGGGTATAGATGATCCATTTTTGCTAAAAAAAATTAACATAAATTTTACTTGCCATCTCCAGCTTGCTCAAATACTCGGCTACAAGTCAAGAATGCCATTTATCATCTGTCCTTTGTTGCTGGCTGATCTGCTTAGCACTACTACTAACAATGCAGATTCTTGCATTTTTTTCTTCTCTTTTTTAAAAGGTTTCTATGTCAAGGAAAAGAGACCTGCAAGGCTATAAAATAATAAAGACTAATTTTGGGGGGCAAACTTCATTATTTTCACTCATCTAAAATCAGTACTAACACCAAAACAAAATGATAAGGTAAGTTGAGCCAGATAGCCACTCTGATATTGAAGTAGCTGATGACAATATCCAATGTAACTTGCACAGTTAGTCACCTGTAAAGCAGGTATCACACTTGAGCATATTTCCATTAATCATTAACCCTCAATCTTGACATAGGATGGTAGTGTCAACTCTGCCTTTCAGACACACATGACCTTCTATGATCCAGGACTGTTGTCTTTCAGCTTGTATCAGCAACTATGGCAGACATGTTTAGGAGTGATGGAACATTTTCCAGCAATGCTGGTGACATACTGAGGAGGGAAGGGAAGGGGAGTGGGGTGAAGGGGGAGAGGAATGGGGAGGGAAGGAGGAAATGGAGAAGAGAGAAGGGATAGGAAGAAGGGAAGGAGGGGAGAGAGAGAGAGAGAGAGAGAGAGAGAGAGAGAGAGAGAGAGAGAGAGAGAGAGAGAGAGAGAGAGAGAGAAATTTTATTAGTAGTAACAATAGTTGTGTGTAGTGTACTACTGCTTGAACTCCACACCTATAGGCATAGGCTTACAGGCCTAGGTATCAGTATTAAAGCCACATTAGACACAAGGTAATTATTATTTTTTTCAAGAAAAGTGCACCTAATACACAGCAAATACTGTGTGCGCGCGCGCGCATGTGCGTGTGTATATATATATATATATATATATATATATATATATATATATATATATATATATATATATATATATATATATATATATATATATATATATATATATATATATATATATATACACCATAGCTGGGTGCAATAGCAAAAAAAATTTATCACAATAATCAATAAATTGATAATGATAACCTTATCTATGATAACTGATAATTAATAACTGGCAATATATTCATAGCCCAATAATTGATAATCAATAAATTGATAAATCCAAAATACCAATACTAGCGATAACGATACTGATATTTTAAATAAAAAGAAATTATAATTCCAAATATTTATTTTTATATTTATCTTAGAGAATTTAGAAAATTTCCAAATTCAATGTTTATCCTATCTCTTCACTAATGAAAAGTACTGTTTAAAGTAAAAATGACTGCATTTGATTTTCAGTTTAAAACTTCAACATGCTCATGTTCCTAAAACTAAAATTATCGATTATTGCTAGTTTGGAACCAAAAGTATTGGTGATGCTGGTGAATCGATAGTACAGGAAAAATAATTTTTGGATAACCTGATAATGCCCACCTATGATATGTAGCCCCTATCTATCTATCTATCTATCTATCTATATATATATATATATATATATATATATATATATATATATATATATATATATATATATATATATATATATATATATATATATATATATATATATATAAACAACTACTATCATCCACATAAGTTAATGTATTACCTGTTAATCGTCTGATTTATTAGTATGTTATGAATGAGGTATATAATACTATAAATACCAAATGTATGCTATCATCTATCATGATAATGGACTGTTGACTGAGCTGGTAGGCAGCATTGGTGGGTGAAGCACAAACTGTGTGTGTGTGTGTGTGTGTGTGTGTGTTTCTCTCTCTCTCTCTCTCTCTCTCTCTCTCTCTCTCTCTCTCTCTCTCTCTCTCTCTCTCTCTCTCTCTCTCTCTCTCTCTCTCTCTCTCTCTCTCTCTCTTCCCTTTCCCTCCCTCTCTCTTCCCTTTCCCTCCCTCTCTCTTTCCTGCCCTCATCTCCCCTCCCATTCCCTCCTCCCCCTACCCTAGGGTTAGAAAAAACCTGTGTAAAAAAAAGAACCCAACACAGTTGTATTTGTTTTTTAAGTATTTTATTGTTTTTTGGGGTCATATTTATTTTTGTTTAATCCTCATATTTATATGTAAATCAGTTTAAATAACCATTTAAAAGTAATCTAGAATAAACAATAAGGTTTGAAGTGATTTTTCTTTTTTCATGTAGGAGGACCAGTCAAGAGAGAGAGAGAGAGAGAGAGAGAGAGAGAGAGAGAGAGAGAGAGAGAGAGAGAGAGAGAGAGAGAGAGAGAGAGAGAACAATGATGTGTTGGTCCCTAGAGTTGAAAGCAGTAGTCATAAATTACAGGATGAGTGTCTTGAAACCTCCCTCTTGAAAGAGTTCGTCATAGAAAGGTGGAAATATGAAAGCAGGCAGGGAGTTCCAGAGTTTATCAGAGAAAAGGATAAATAACTGAGAATATTGGTTAACTCTTACATTAGAGGTGGACAGAATAGGGATGAGAGAAAGAAGAAAGTCTTGTGCAGCAAGGCTGCAGGAAGAGGGGAGGCATTTTTAAAAATTTTTTTATGTAGGAAGGATACTGGCCAAGGGCAACAAAAATCTAATAAAAAAAATGCCCACTGAAATGCCAGTCCCATAAAAGGGTCAAAGCAGTGGCCAAAAATTGGTGGATAAGTGTTTTGAAACCTCCCTCTTGAAGGAATTCAAGTTGTAGGAAGGTGGAAATACAGAAGCAGGCAGGGAGTTCCAGAGTTTATCAGAGAAAGGGATGAATGATTGAGAATATCGGTTAACTCTTGCGTTAGAGAGGTGGACAGAATAGGGGTGAGAGAAAGAAGAAAGTCTTGTGCAGCGAGGCCGCGGAAGGAGGGGAGGCATGCAGTTAGCAAGATCAGAAGAGCAGTTAGCATGAAAATAGCGGTAGAAGACAGCTAGATATGCAACATTGCGGCGGTGAGTGAGAGGCTGAAGACAGTCAGTTAGAGGAGAGGAGTTGATGAGATGAAAAGCTTTTGATTCCACCCTGTCTAGAAGAGCAGTATGAGTGGAACCCCCCCAGACATGTGAAGCATACTCCATACATGGATGGATAAGGCCCTTGTACAGAGTTAGCAGCTGGGGGGGTGAGAAAAACTGGCGGAGACGTCTCAGAACACCTAACTTCATAGAAGCTGTTTTAGCTAGAGATAAGATGTGAAGTTTCCAGTTCAGTAAAGGACAGACCGAGGATGTTCAGTGTAGAAGAGGGGGACAGTTGAGTGTCATTGAAGAAGAGGGGATAGTTGTCTGGAAGGTTGTGTCGAGTTGATAGATGGAGGAATTGAGTTTTTGAGGCATTGAACAATACCAAGTCTGCTCTGCCCCAATCAGAAATCTTAGAAAGATCAGAAGTCAGGAGTTCTGTGGCTTCCCTGCGTGATATGTTTACCTCCTGAAGGGTTGGACGTCTATGAAAAGACGTGGAAAAGTGCAGGGTGGTATCATCAGCGTAGGAGTGCATAGGACAAGAAGTTTGGTTTAGAAGATCATTAATGAATAATAAGAAGAGAGTGGGTGACAGGACAGAACCCTAAGGAACACCACTGTTAATAGATTTAGAAGAAGGACAGTGACTATCTACCACAGCAGCAATAGAACGGTCAGAAAGGAAACTTGATATGAAGTTACAGAGAGAAGGATAGAAACCGTAGGAGGGTAGTTTGGAAATCAAAGCTTTATGCCAGACTCTATCAAAGGCTTTTGATATGTCCAAGGCAACAGCAAAAGTTTCACCAAAATCTCTAAAAGAGGATGACCAAGACTCAGTAAGGAAAGCCAGAAGATCACCAGTAGAGTGGCCTTGACGGAACCCATACTGGCGATCAGATAGAAGGTTGTGAAGTTGAGGATAGATTCAAAAATTTTGGATAGGCAGGAAATTAAAGCAATAGGATGGTAGTTTAAGGGATTAGAATGGTCACCCTTTTTAGGAACAGGCTGAATGTAGGCAAACTTCTAGCAAAAAGGAAAGGTAGATGTTGAGAGAGAGAGAGAGATGAAAGAGTTTGACAAGGTAAGGTGCAAGCACGGAGGCACAGTTTCAGAGAACAATAGGAGGGATCCCACCAGGTCCATAAGCATTCCAAGGGTTTAGGCCAGCAAGGGCATGGAAAACATCATTACAAAGAATTTTAATAGGTAGCATGAAGTAGTCAGAGGGTGGAGGAGAGGGAGAAACAAGCCCAGAATTGTCCAAGGTAGAGTTTTTAGCAAAGATTTGAGTAAAGAGTTCAGCTTTAGAAATAGGTGTGATAGCAGTAGTGCCATCTGGTTGAAATAAAGGAGGGAAAGAAGAAGAAGCAAAGTTATTAGAGATATTTTTGGCTAGATGCCAGAAGTCATGAGGGGAGTTAGATCTTGAAAGATTTTGACACTTTCTGTTAATGAAGGAGTTTTTTTGGCTAGTTGGAGAACAGACTTGGCCTGGTTCCGGGCAGAAATATAAAGTGCATGAGATTCTGGTGATGGAAGGCTTAAGTACCTTTAATGGACCATCACTCTATTATGTATAGCACGAGAACAAGCTGTGTTAAACCAAGGTTTGGAAGGTTTAGGTCAAGAAAAAGAGTGAGGAATGTACACCTCCACGCCAGACACTATCACCTCTGTTATGCGCTCAGCACACAAAGATGGGTCTCTGACACGGAAGCAGTAGTCATTCCAAGGAAAACCAGCAAAATATCTCTTCAGGTCCCCCCAACTAGCAGAGGCAAAATGCCAAAGGCACCTTTGCTTAGGGGGATCCTGAGGAGGGACTGGAGTGATAGGACAAGATACAAATATGAGATTGTGGTCGGAGGAGCCCAATGAAAAAGAGAGGGTGACAGCATAAGCAGGAGGATTCGAGGTCAGGAAAAGGTGAAGAATGTTGGGCATATCTCTAGGACAGTCAAGAATACGAGTAGGGCGCTGCACCAACTGCTCTAGGTCATGGAGAACAGCAAAGTTGAAGCCTAGTTAACCAGGATGGTCAGTGAAGGGAGAGGAAAGCCAAAGCTGGTGGTGAACATTGAAGTCTCCAAGAATGGAGATCTCTGGAAAAGGGAAGAGAGTCAGAATGTGCTCCACTTTGGAAGTTAAATAGTCAAAGAATTTCTTATAGTCAGGGGAGTTAGATGAGAGATATACGGCACAGATAAATTTAGTTTGAGAGTGACTCTGTAGTCGTAGCCAGTTGATGTAAAACTCAGAAGACTCAAGAGCGTGGGCATGAGGGCAGGTTCAATCATTGCACACATAAATGCAACATCCAGCTTTGGATAAAAAATGAGGATAGAGAAAGTAGGAGAGAACAGTAAAGGGGCTACTGTCAGCTGCCTCAGACACCTGAGTTTCAGTGAGGAAAAGAAGATGAGGTTTAAAGGAGGAGAGGTGGTGTTCTACAGATTGAAAATTAGATCTTAGACCACGAATGGACCTCACTGGAAGTAATTATCGTTTCGGCAGGTGCCTACTGGCCTCCCTGTGAGAACTGTTTACTTCCTGAAGGGTTGGGCATCTACAAAAAGACATGGGAAAGTGCAGGTTGGTATCATCAGCGCAGGAGTGGATAGGACAAGAAGTTTAGTTTAGAAGACCATTGATGAATAATAGGAAGAGAGTAGGTGACAGGACAGAACCCTGTTAATAGATTTTAGAGAACAGTAACCATTTACCACAGCAGCAATAGAATGGTCAGAAAGGAAACTTAGGATGAAGTTACAGAGAGAAGAATAGGAGCCATAGGAGGGTAGTTTGGAAATCAAAGCTTTGTGCCAGATTCTATCAAAAGCTTTTGATATATCTAAGGCAACAGCAAAAGTTTCACCAAAATCCCTAAAAGATGTTGACCAAGACTCAATAAGGAAAGCCAGATCACCAGTAGAGCAGCCTTGCTGGAACCAATACTGGTGATCAGATAGAAGGTTGTGAAATGACATGCTTCAGAATCTTCCTGATGAGGACAGATTCAAAACTTTCAAGAGGCAGGAAATTACAGCAATAAGACAGTAGTTTAAGGAATTATAATGGTCACCCTTTTTAGGAACAGGATGAATGTAGGCAAACTTCCAGCAGAAGGAAAAGTAGATGTTGATAGACAGAGTTGAAAGAGTTTGATTGGGCAAGGTGCAAGCATGGAGGCACAGTTTCGGAGAACAATAGGAGGGACCCATGAGGTCCATAAGCCTTCCGAGGTTCTAGGCCAGTGAGAGCATGGAAAACGTCATTGTGGATTTTAGTCAGAGTCAGTAGTCAGAGGGTAGGAGAGGGAAGAACAAGTCCTAAATCATCCATGGTAAAGTTTTTAGCAAAGGTTTGAGGTAAAAGTTCAGCTTTAGAAATAGATGAGATGGAAATGGTGCCATCAGCTTGAAATAAAGAAGGGAAAGATGAAGAGGCAGTTATTGGAGATGTTTTTAGCTAAGTACCAGAAGTCAAGAGAGAAAATCTTGAAAAATTCAAACACTTTCTATTAATGAAGATGAGACACTTGTTTAGGTCATGCTGATGCAGGTTGGTCTGGGTGGACAAAGCCTGTGTTAACTTATGCTGTACAGGAAATGAATGGTTCTGGCTTGCCTACTTTTATGTTTTTTTCATGTATATGTACATATATACACCTTATTTATCAATAAGATACAGAACAAAATTTTGATATGTTAAATAGTCGGGTGAGGTACCAGTAATGTGGAGGCAGGCTAATGTAGTACCCATCTTTAAGAAAGGAGACAAAACTTTAGCGTCTAATTATAGACCTGTCAGCTTAACTTCAGTTGTAAGTAAAATGTTAGAGTCAATAATAGCGAGGAACATTAGGGAACATTTAGACAAACATAACTTGATAAATCAGTCACAGCATGGCTTCACGAAGGGGAAGTCTTGCCTGACAAACTTGTTAAGTTTTTACAGTAAGGTGAATGAGGCAGTAGATAATGGTGATAGTTATGATATCTTATACCTGGACTTTAGGAAAGCATTTGACAAGGTACCCCATCAAAGACTCCTGAGAAAGGTTAGGGCACACAGGATAGATGGGAAGGTGTTAGGCTGGATAGGGTCAGGGCTTAGTGACAGGCGATAGAGAGTTGTAATAAACGGCTCAAAATCCGAGTGGGGTCATGTAATTAGTGGGGTGCCACAGGGATCAGTATTAGGGCCATTGTTATTTCTAATATATATCAATGACTTGGATAGTGGAATTAGTAGTGATGTTAGTAAATTTGCGGATGACACAAAGATAGGTAGATTAATTAGGTCAAAATCGGATGCCATCGCCTTGCAGGCAGATTTAGATAGAATGAATGAATGGACGGATAGATGGCAAATACAATTTAACCCTTTCCTTCCGGCGCCTAAATTATTTTCCCATTTTGTATGACAGCTAAAAATGGTAAACCTACAAATTGTCAGAAAATTGTTTGAATACTACTAATTATTTTCCCTTTGTTATTCTGAATACAATGATATACTTTGTAGCTCGATGTGACCTCTCAAAGTTGAGTTTATGCCTTATAAAGGATTTCTCCTCCTCCTGCTGTGTGATCCGTCATCCAGAAACAGCCTGGAGAGCGATGACGCCGTGCGCACACACACACACACTCTCTCTCTCTCTCTCTCTCTCTCTCTCTCTCTCTCTCTCTCTCTCTCTCTCTCTCTCTCTCTCTCTCTCTCTCTCATCTTGGAGGGGAAATTGTACACTTCCAATGAGAGAGAGAGAGAGAGAGAGAGAGAGAGAGAGAGAGAGAGAGAGAGATTTCATCCCTTTTCATATCAAGTTTCAGGCAAATAACATTATCTCTCTCTCTCTCTCTCTCTCTCTCTGACAAGTTACCTTCTACCATTTTATTATAAAATTGAAGATAATGAAAAAATTACCATGAAAGAATGATAGGTATCATCTCTCTGTTCTGATAAAACAGGTGGATCCTGTAAATCATTTTCCGAGTCCTCACTAATGTCTTCGCTTTCTTCATCTTCTTCTAAATATTCACTGTCACTGTCTTCAAACTCAGAAGCACTGCTAAATACATATGTTGTGTCCTGCTCCATGGTGAGTTATGATCTGAGATCCTTGGCTCTTATCAGGAGCCTTGTTCTTCACACTTATCATGGTGCTTTCCACCTGGCGAGTGCTTTCCACCCGGCGGGTCGCTGGGGTTGCCAAGTGTCGCCCGGAGAAAAGGAAAATAGCTTAGTTACCGGTAAATTTCAAGAGCTAGTGACAACACTACATGTGGAAACATGCCAGACAGTTCCACTCACACCATCTGACTCGAGAAACCGCGCTTGGACCTCAAAATTGAGGCGCGAAAATTCTTGATTACCGGTATGATCGCCGTCGCTACGGACGCATTTTTGCAATTGTATATATACGATTGCTGGAAGGAAAGGGTTAATATCAATAAATGCAAAGTGCTTAGCGTAGGTAGAGAAAACCTACACAATAGGTACACATTAAACAACCAAACTCTGGTAGGTACAGGGTACAAGAAAGATTTAGGAGTTATAGTTAGCTCTGAACTCCATCCAGGGAAACAATGCATAGAAGCCAGAAACAGGGCAAATAGGGTACTAGGATTCATTTTTAGGAGTGTTAAAAGTAGAAGGCAGGAAGTAATATTAAAGTTATACTTGGCGCTGGTCAGACCTCATCTAGACTATGCTCTGCAGTTCTGGTCCCCACATTACAAGAAAGATATAGGTCTATTAGGATCAGTACAGAGGAGAATGACTAAAAGGATACAGGGGATGAGGAGTATTCCTTACGAGGCGAGGTTGAAGCTGTTAAATTTACATTCTTTAGAGAGACGTAGGTTAAGAGGGGACCTGATATAAATCTTTAAGTGGTATAAGGGTTATAACAAGGGAGATGTAAGCAAAATTCTTAGGATCAGCAACCAGGGTAGAACAAGAAATAACGGGTTCAAGCTTAAAAAATTTAGGTTTAGGAAGGAGATAGGAAAAAATTGGTTCTCAAACAGAGTGGTAGATGAGTGGAACGGACTCAGTAATCATGTAGTTAGTGCTAGGACACTAGAGAGCTTTAAGAGAAGAT
>NC_087165.1:2578411-2653411 GCF_035594125.1 Scylla paramamosain
TTACCCTCTGTGTCTCTCCTCCAAATATATAAAAAAGAAGAATATATTTATAGAAACTATAAATTAGTAATAAATAGCAGCTTTTGCTACATCTTATAGTATCTGAAATTAAGCAACTTTGAAAACCAAATTATGGTATGGCAACCAAAGCAATTATGAGTTAAAATTTTTGTTAAAAAACCAACTTGTTCGAAAAGGGAGACATTCAGTAACCAAGGTCCACTGTGTGTGTGTGTGTGTGTGTGTGTGTGTGTGTGTGTGTGTGTGTGTGTGTGTATATATATATATATATATATATATATATATATATATATATATATATATATATATATATATATATATATATATATATATATATATATATATATATATATATATATATATATATATATATATATATATATATATATATATATATATTGGGTACTGAAATAACTGGGATCCATGTAAAAAAAAACAACTGGCAGACTATAAAATTAAATAAACAATGAAAGAATAGGCTTAATTTAAATAACTTTCACCTTAACCCGAGAACTAATCTCAGGTGTGATACACCTGGGACTAGTGAAGTCATACTGATCACGTGATGTTTCCATGTGACAACCGCCCTGCAATTTTCAGTACCTTCAGTGTTTCTCTGCTATGCACACCAGTTTTTTCTATAAATTATCATTCGGGTGCTTTACACCCAAGTTTACTGCTCCTGTTTTATTTACAGATGGGGTTTCTAACACCTTAGTTTAGTTGGATTAGTCTCTGAGGGTAGAGCTAATCCATCTGGAAGAAAACTACAAAAGAAGAAGGAAATCTGTGGTCTAATTTTTTTAATTAATATTTTTTTCTAAATTTTGTCATTTTTTTCAGTTTTCATACTTATTTTTTAAAAATTCATTGAAAAATGTAATCAAGAGAAAAAGTAATAAATGATAAGTCTAGGTATTAGTTATATACTGAAAATTAAGTTTGTTAATGTTTACTTTAATAAATCTATGTATTTGGTATGGTTTTTCAATTTTCCAAAATGGGTGTGAGAAACCCGAGTTTAGTGATAGTGTAACTGGGAAACAAGTTTAGTGATCTAGGGTTAATACCCCATCTTCTCCCCTTAGCCTTCAACATAGTCTGTATCCATTGTCGTATACCCTCAGACAGGCTCCTGAAGTAAACCGATGTCATATCATGGCACCAGACAAGTGTGATGACCTGCATCTGCATCTGCATCCCTCACCTTCTCTTTCAGGATTTTCCAGGCATTCTCAATTGGATTTAAATCTGGACTGTTGCCTAGCTACTTCATGATGGGGATATTCTTGTCATTGAGAAAGTCTTTAACTCTTTCAGAAGCGTGAAAGGGGGCACCATCCTGCATGAACATGAAGGCACCATGAGTGGCATAAGGTTGAATATCTGTTCTTTCAGAACTTGGATATAGCAATCCCCTTTCATGATCACATTCTAAAGCAAGAAGTAGAGTCCACCCCTCCCCACATTATTGTGTTCCTTTAGAACTTGGATGTAGCAATTCCCATTCATGGTTATGTACTAAAGCAAGAAATAGAATCCATTCCTCCCCACATAAGCACTGAAACAACCCCAAATCATAATGGAAGCACTGTGCTTCATTGTTTTAATGATGTACCTGGGGTCACACTGCTTACATCTGAGAGGATGACTTACATGCAGTTTGTGAGATGTCATGACTTGAAAAATGCTCTCATTGAACCAGAGGACCTTCTGTCAGTCTGCCACTGATCAGTTCTTATGTTCTTTAGGAAAAGTAAGTTGCTTACACCACACAATGTTGGTCAATAGGGGTTTGTGTAACTCAGTATGCCAAGGCGATGCTTGAGGCAGTGCAAATGGTGATGTCTTTAAAGAGCTTGAGGTAGTTTCTGGATATCCCTTGCTGTCACTCTAGGGTTTGTTCACAGCTAACTTGAGCAGGTAGTCAGTCGTGTTGTCATTCTTGACCTTCCATAACACTTTTTATATTGGGGTATGGTGTTGGGTGGTAACTCACACATGACAGCAAGCAGGTACATGATAGTGGACTTCCCTCTCCCTGTCCTCCTCACTATTTCATTAATTGTAGCATTCTCTTCTTATAGAGTGAGAATATGGGCTTTTTCCACATCAGTCAACTGTGTGGAACCCATCTTGACCTGCTAGGTTGGATCTGGAGCAGCAACAAAGAAGATAGGCACTGACATGCTAGCCAGCATCCCTCAGGCATTAACAGAGGGTTTCTGAGTTGCCAAATACCACTAAGTAATGCCATATCAGTTTATATGAATTTTGGCATGATAAAAATAGGGACTGCATGTTTGCCTCCCCATATATATATATATATATATATATATATATATATATATATATATATATATATATATATATATATATATATATATATATACAGTAGAATCTCCATTCTTGAACTTAATTAATTCCTGAATGCCGTTCGAAATCTGAAATGTTCAGAAGCCAAAACTATTTTTCCCATAGGAATCAGTGTAAAATGTCAGTTCCTAGACACCCATCCACCCCATCTTGTGGCTTATAGACACTCCCACTACCGAGATGGCAACTCCACATCTCCAGCTCAGGAACCATTTACCAGAAAGGACATATTGGATTAGCTTAGTGACAAGGAAAGGAACTCATCAGAAGATATTTTTTAAAGTGCAGGCATTCTCCTTGTCATCGATCTAGTGAGGGAAGCCTTACAGAGTGACACCACTTACCACCAAAATGAAGGTGATCATAAGACTTAGACATCTTGCTGCTGGAAAAAGCTACTGGGAAAAATGCAGCTGTACAGTAGTGATGGTGTTGTGGGTCATAAAGAGAGCCACAAGTGAGTTGGGTTTAATCCTGAGCCAGCCAAAAACTGCTTGTTTCCATTGAGGCTCCTCACATTTATCACATTTATCTTATTTCAAAGACTGAATTACATAAGAACATAAGAAATAAGGGAAGATGCAACAAGCGACCAGGCTTACACGTGGCAGTCCCTGTATGAAATATACCTACCTATTTCCATCTATTATCCCCATCCATAAACCTGTCTAATCTTCTCTTAAAGCTCTCTAATGTCCTAGCACTAACATGATTACTGAGTCTGTTACACTCATCTACCACTCTATTTGTGAACCAATTTTTTTCCTATCTCCTTCCTAAACCTAAATTTTTCAAGCTTGAACCCGTTATTTCTTGTTCTACCCTGGTTGCTGATCCTAAGAATTTTGCTTACATCCCCCTTGTTATAACCCTTATACCACTTAAAGACTTTTATCAGGTCCCCTCTTAACCTACGTCTCTCTAAAGAATGTAAATTTAACAACTTCAATCTCGCCTCGTAAGGAATACTCCTCATCCCCTGTATCCTTTTAGTCATTCTCCTCTGTACTGATTCTAATAGACCTATATCTTTCCTGTAATTACTATCTTACCCACTGTGTCTCTCCTTCAAATACATATAGAGGAAATATTTACCAAAACTATAAATTAGTAATAAATGGCAGCTTTTGCTTTGTCTTTTACTATTTGAAATCAAATAACTTGGTTCAAGAATCAAATTATGGTACAACAACTGAAGCAACTATGAGTTCAAAATTTTGTCCGAAAACTGATTTGTTTGAAAAGGGAGGCATTCATTAACTGTTGTATTTACATAGTTGTGGTTAATGGGAGGGGAGTAATCTCATCTATCTATCCAATTTGGTATTAAAAGCATGGACAGTTACGGCATTGACATTGTCTTCACCGAGTTCATTCTGTTTGTTCACACTTATATGAGGAAAACTAAACTTCTTGATGTCTCTACAGTTGACTTTCTTCAGCTTCATACTGTGTCCCTTTGTACTCTGTGTCTAAATCTATAAAACATTTTTTGTCCACATTTTCCATACCATTTATCATTCTATAGATGTTTATTAAATCTCCTCTCTCTCTCTCCTATTTTCAAGGGTAGGAATTTCCAACGTTTTTAATCTCTCTTCATAGGTTGACTTGCTCAACTCTGGAACCATCTTAGTGACTGCTCTTTGTACTCTTTCTAATTTTACAATATTCCTCTTTGTACGAGGAGACCACAACACTGCCACATATTCCAGTCTTGGTCTTATCATGGAAATCAACAACTTTTTTATCATTCCTTTATCCAAATATGAGGATGCCACTTTTACTTTCTTAAACAAATTCATCGTCTCTCCAGTAATTTTATCAATGTGTCTGTCTGGAGTCAAATTTTCAGTAACTGTTACTTCCAAATCCACTTCCTCTTTTGATTTCTGCAACTTCACACCATCCATCTCATAATGATATTGTATTCTTTTCTTACTCTTACCAAATTCCATTACTTTACATTTACTTAAATTGAATTCCATTTGCCAAGATTTACTCCATCTATTTATATTATTTAAATTATCTTGGAATACCATACAATCATTTATATTTTCTACCCTTCTCATCAGCTTAGCATTATCTGCAAATAAGTTCAAATAACTATCTATTTCTTCATTTATTTGTGTGTGTGTGTGTGTGCATGAACCCCCAGTTCATCGTGGGGTTATGTTCCAAAGGCACCTGCAAAGTACTAATATCCATGATATATTGACTGCAGTTCAGAAAAAAGCTGCTAATTAAACCACTTCACCTCCTTACAGCAGTAATGGTGATTAACTGCCAACTTGGCGAATTAGGAACATACACCGTGTGCACAACACACCGACCACCACCACTGACCCAATGATAACCAGAATGTTTGTACAACTTAAATAACATACCAGACCACCACCACCACAAAGATAATAATAGCCCATATAAAACACTGACTGGTGACAAAACCTGCTTCTGCATGATCATCCAACCCAGCCAACACATAACAGTAACAATGTACAACACTCACATGAACACACCAAATCGCCACTAACCCCAAACAATGTGAGTGGCAATGAAAATTACTGCTGGCACGGCTGACCTACCTAAACCAGCTGGTGCCCACTCTGCCTGCCAACAGTTGGTGTGAACTGCACCATTGCCTCTGCCTGGCCACCACCTTATCAGCAGGTAGTGTTGCCAAATATACAAGTGCACCTAAACCCTCATCTTTGTTTTTCCTCAACCCACACCATGATACAGCTTGTATTTTATCAAATGTAATGGCCAATTTTTCCGCAATAAGGTGGGATTTCCTGCATTGCAAAAAATAATTAGGTTCCAATGAAAAACACAAAAAAGTGAACTGATGATAAATGAATCATGATAAACTGGGAGTTCACTGTATATATATATATATATATATATATGTATGTATGTATGTATGCATGTATGTATGCGTATATATATATATATATATATATATATATATATATATATATATATATATATATATATATATATATATATATATATATATATATATATATATATTTTTTTTTTTTTTTTTTCTCTGGTCTCCCCCACAACTCAGTAGTCGCGAAAATATCTCCATCGTAGTTTTTATGTAATTGAAGAATACGCTACCACTTATTTTGTATTTCTGAATTGCTTTCTTTTTATTATTATTATTTCGGATTATTCCATTATTTATTAAAAATCATAAAAGTGTCAGTATTTGTATTTCTCTTAATCCAGTGATAGGATTTGTAATTATCGTGTGCCACAAGGGAACATCACACCCCTTAGAGGTCATTAAACTGGTGAGCAGCGGTGGGATTTATTTCGCGACTAACCGATAGAGAGTCACCCCATCACTGAAGGCTGTGAGGTCTCTGCTACCTTCCTCCAATAGAATTTGAAAATAAGCCTCCCTCATATCTAGCGTGGCATAGAACTGATGGCCAGCTGCTTGTTCAACTAATTCTTCTAGGCGGGGAAGCGGGTAAATGTCAGTAGTTAGGTGTTTGTTGACATGTCGGTAGTCAAGGCACATTCTTTTACTTCCATCCGGTTTATTGACTAATACTATAGGAGAGAGCCATGCAGATGTAGATTTTTCAATGATATCTCTGTTCTCCATATCTGTTAACATGTTTGATATCAGGGTTTTTGCTTCCTCGGGGTATCGGTACCTAGGACCACGACTAGGCTCTGGATTAGAGATATTAATTTTAGCAGGAGGCCCTTTCATTAATCCAAGTTCGTTTTTGTCTACTTCCCTTTCTTAAACCTCTGTGGGATTTTTTTCCTTCCCTTATCATTCTTAATAGCACTTTGCCATACATGCTTCCTACTTCACTCAGCAAACTTATGCCCTTATACTTTGAGCATTCCTTTCTATCCCTGTTTCCTTCATATAAGAGAACTACAAATGCATTTCTTTGGTCATTTGGGGTTTTGCAGCAATAAAGCACACATTTAATCTTACCAACCACACCTCATAATTCTACAGCACATCCATCCAAACCTACAGCTTTCTCTTTCCTCATTTCCCTCACTACTTCTCATACTTCTTCACCCTTGATTGGTACACTGTTTAACTCTCAGTGTATTGACTTTATTTCCTCCATCAACAGCAGCAATCATTACTCCATCCTCCTCTACATTTAACAGTCCTTCAAAATATTCCACCATCTCTTATAGACTGCATTTTTCGGAAACACTTAGCACTGACCCATCACTTGCTTTCATAGTCTCTTCATTCCTAGATGCTTCTGATGTTTCTTTCTTTGTATTCCTTATTTCTTTTCAGAACACTTTTGTATTCACCTGGAAGTTTTCTGTTGACATATTACCTCATCTCTTATCTGCTCCTTTGTATCTTGCTCTATCTTCTTTGCTTAGTTCATCTTCTCTCTGTATTTGTTGTATGACTTGATTCTTTTGCAGCCATGTTCCATACACACACTTCTTTCCCTCCACAGCCACACTGACATCATCACTCACTACCTCTCCTCACACCACCTCCAAGCCATCTCATTCCACACATTTACTCTGCACAACCAACAACTGCACTTTTGAGACACTGACTCTTCCTCTACACTACACATTCCCTAGTCTTTAATTTCATTCCACTACTCATTCAGAATATTTCTTGGTACTTAACTCTGCCCTTTATCTCCAACGTCCTTTGTCATGTCTCCTTGTCAAGATTTTATCCATCTGTTGTCAATTCTTAACTCCCAGCTCCTCTCCAGACCTTCACATCGAACAACTATTTCATCACGTTCCTTGACACAATCACTTAGTCCATCATTGTTGTATCTACTACAACTTTATTCATTTGCCTCATTCATGTATACCTATCCTTTTTTCTTAAACACCATGTTCCCAATCATGTAAAGTTCCAACAGTTTCTCCATTTTTTCATTTCTACCTGGCACACCATGCCTTCTAACAGTCCCAACCATAAATTCAGTTCTAACTCGAACATTTAAATCCCTCTACAGTAGAACATTTACTTTTGTCACCAAAATTCTATATACACTCATCTACCTCACTCCAAAAATGTTCTCTCTACCTCATCTCTTATGCTACCTGGCCCCATATGCAGTCATGAAGGCTCACATTGCTCTCACTGACACTTCCTGATACTTGTAAATACAGTTCTGTACCTTTCAACTTTAGAGTTATTCATAAAAACATAAAAAATAAGGACACTGCAGAGACCAGTTGCTCTAACCAAAAAGCTCCTGTGTATTTATTTGTTTATTTATTTTTTATTTATTTATTTATTTTTATTTATTTATTTATTTTTTTTTATGTAGGAGGGACACTGGCCAAAGGCAACAAAAATCCAATAAAAAAAGCCCACTGAGATGTCAGTCCCAGAAAAGGGTCCAAACCAAAAGGGTAGTCAAAAATTGAAGGATAAGTGTCTTGAAACCTCCCTCTTGAAGGAATTCAAGTCATAGGAAGGTGGAAATACAGAAGCAGGCAGGGAGTTCTAGAGTTTACCAGAGAAAGGGATGAATGATTGAGAATACTGGTTAACTCTTGCATTAGAGAGGTGGACAGAATAGGGTTGAGAGAAAAAAAAGTCTTGTGCAGCAAGGCCATGGGAGGAGGGGAGGCATGTAGTTAGCAAGATCAGAAGAGCAGTTAGCATGAAAAGAGTGGCAGAAGATAGCTAAAGGTGCATCATTATGGCGATGAGAGAGAGGCTGAAGACAGTCAGTTAGAGCAGAGAGTTGATGAGACGAAAAGCTTTTGATTTCACCCGGTCTAGAAGAGCAGTATGAGTGGAACCCCCCAGATATGTGAAGCATACTCCATACATGGACAGATAAGGCCATTGCACAGAGTTAGCAGCTGGGGGGAGGGTGAAAAAAACTGGTGGAGATGCCTCAGAACGCCTAACTTCATAGGAGCTGTTTTAGCTAGAGATAAGATGTGAAGTTTCCAGTTCGGATTATATGTAAAGGACAAACCAAGGATGTTTAGTGTAAAAGAGGGGGACAGTTGAGTGTCAATGAAGAAGAGGAGATAGTTGTGTGGAAGGTTGTGTCGAGTTGATAGATGGAGGAATTGAGTTTTTGAGGCATTGAACAATACCAAGTTTGCTCTGCCCCAATCAGAAATTTTAGAAAGATCAGAAGTCAGGCGTTCTGTGGCTTCCCTGCATGAATTTGGTAAGTCTACCTATGATATTGGTATTTAAATTTTAATTGATCTGTTTATCTATTTATTTATTCATTTATTTTTTTTATCTATTTTATTATTTTTTCCCCTCCCAAGGTAGAGAGGGCTACACTTAATGATACTGGTCAATTTGCTGCTTTTCATGCTTCTCACATTTTGCGTGTGCAAGTTTCTCAGTAATATTTTTATGACTGTCTTCACACTTTCTAAAATTCTATTTGATAGTAAAATTCAAAGATATATAAGTGTTGTGCTTTATAATCTTGAAATCTCCAATGTTGTATCTTTAGGTGCTGTTGTGGATGGCCGGATTAAGCTGAACAAAAGTAGCATGCTCATGTTGGAAGACACTCTTACTATTCTGCGAAGTGATGAAATCAAGCTGGCTTCCCTCAAGAGCAGACCTGAGGACACTGACCAACCCACAGATCAGGCAGAACAGGCTGTTATGGCAGGAATGGTCATAAAGAAGACCATCATCTCACAGGTCAGTGGGGTTTAAGATTTGATGGTAAAATGTTTAACTTTCCTTTGCCATATGGCCAAACTTAGTGGCATGCACTTTTATAAGTATCCGCCACCATGTTTGAAGAGATGAGAACTAAAGTAAGTGAACAGTGTTGGAATATTTGAGGGAAAGCAAGAGAGAAGAGTGACAGGACTGGAATAGATAACTGAATAAGAGTAAACAAAAACTGTGCTGTGGTCAGTCACTTATGGGAGTTTATGTTAGGAGATTCCAGAATCAGTAAATGGCTTTATTTTTGTTAGTGTAAACTGAAAGTCATGATGGAAAACAAAAACAAGAACTAAAAACTCAACATTGAGAAAACCAAGTATAGAAAGTTCTTTATTCTTCTTGAGAAGTGTGTATGTAGTAGCCTTTTCCCTATTCAACACATACTAGTCTTTATGGCATTGATTCAGCCAGTTACTTTGAAGTAGCTGGCATATTTATCTGCTCATCCTTTCTGTGGTCTGGCATAGGATATTCAAAGGTGAGGTATGTGGACAGATTTTTTTTTATATATTTTGTCAATCTTTTTTTTTTTACAGAGTTGACATAAAAGTGCTGTCTTGTCATTCAATCATTAGCATCACCAGTCTCACTGATAATGTTTCATTTATTTGGCTTCTTAGCAAGGGCTCTGTTGTGCATAAATCCAGCCCCAGGCAAGTTATTGAAGAAAGTGAAGATGAATTCACTTAGAACATGCTTGTAATTGCTGGATTTCATTATATTATTACATGACAGGTAGATTTTTGCCAATGGCAACAAAATTTATATAAAAAATGCCTGCTGAGCTGCCCTCTTTTCTTCCCTGGTAGACCCTCATGCTATTATGGATAATGTTTGGTTTACTACTTTGCTGTGTACTTTGAGTTGTTCCACCATGGAAAGTAGGATCTTTATACAGTATCCCTCTGAGTTTCACAGTATATGAATTTTGCTCCAAGTCCTAAGTCATACTATCCCAACTTCTCCACATTATTTCCTTAAGTTTTGCACTTTTGTCATGTATGGGTCACACGTTCCTACCACCAGCATCATTTATAGCAATAATAAATACGTATGTCCTCAGTAATTTATACATATTTCTGTGTATAGTTCACATACCTGAACATACAGATTATCAATGTGGATTAACCACTTGTTAGCCACAACATTAATTATACTGGCTTGCATGCAAGAGAAGGGGAAAAGAAGGCCAGTAACAGTGCTACTGCATTGCAAAAAAAACACAAACAAATGAGAGATGTTGCATTATTGTGGTGGATGTGATAGTGCTGCACCACTGAATCACTCGAGATATTTTAAATGCAGGACAGTTTTAAATGTGGTGGCACTGCACTGCCACACCACCAGATATGAGGACAAAACCCACACATGCAGTTTTGAATATTACGGCACTGCACATAAACATAAACATAAAACATAAACTGTGCCAGTCTGTCATAAATCCATGTTGGATGGTAAAAGTGGGTCAACCCTATCTTACTGTGGCTTATGACAGATGCTCCCACTGTCAAGATGGCCACCTCACATCACTCCAGGAATTATGTACCTAGAAAGGACATATTTAATGAACTTGGAAGTTCAGAAATCGTCAGAAGATATTGTTTAGAGTGTGCAGGTACTCTGTCACCAATCTAGTGAGGGAAGCCTTACAGAGTGACACAAAAAGAAGCAATCCACTCACTTCTGAAATGAAGGTGATCATAACACTTATATATCTTGCTGCTGGGAAAAGCTATTGGAAAAAATGCAGTTTAGCAGTAGTGATGGCCTTGGGAGTCATTGAAAACTTTGTTTACATTTGAGATGCTTTTATGGGATTACATTTACTGTATTTCAAAGACTGAATTACTATCTTATCTCCATTATGTCTTTTTCCAAATACATAAAAATTAAACAAATATTTATAGAAGCTATAAATTGATAATAAATGACAGCTTTTGCTTTGTCTTTTAGTATTTGAAATTAAGTAAGTGCTACATATAGTAGACAGTTATGGTAAATGGCTTTGCTCAATTTATAACTTATGACATATGACTTATGATAGATGTTCCAAGTTATAATGCAAATCTGCCTTCATCATGACACGTGTCATAACTTTATGAAGAATGTGGTTCCTGAACTTTTTTTCCTGACTGCAATAAAGTTCTCACAAGGCATCCTTACCTCTCATTTAATTACTAGAATAGGGATCAGCTCCAAAGAAAATGAGAGCATCCTGAACTCTACCTGAATTACTCTCACTACCTGAATCCAACTCCCACAGTGCTTCTGCACCAAAGCCATTCTCTCTACTGTGGTAATAGGTTAAGGTTGTTCCTGATGCACTCTGTTTGTTTTGGTGCCAAGGTTCTTCCTTCTACTGTTGGGGGCCCCACACCACCTCAATACTCTGACAAGGATCTGTATTGGTGCTCACAGGAGATTCTGCATTGGTGCTGGCTGTGAAAGGAAAATGTGTTATCACCCTAGATCAGTGGTTCTTAACCTTGTTGGAGGTACTGAGCCCAGCAAGTTTCATATGTGCATTCACCGAACACTTTGTGGTTGGAAAAATAAAATAGTGCACAAAATGAACCATGCACACACACCTCTGCCAGACCCCTGAGACTAACTCACCGAATCCATGGTGTTCAATTGAACCCAGGTTAAGAACCACTGCTCTAGATTCTTATAATCTGTGTTAAGCGCAGGGGAAGTTTGTGCACTGCTGAGATTGTTTGTGATGAGTGTAAGGATTAGGAGCAAAGTGTTGTTGTTAAGGCTTATAAGCATCAACTGCCCTTGGAGTGTAAGTATAAGTCTTACTGTAAGCCTCACAGTAAAGATAGGCACTCTCTCCATTCCTTTAGTTCTTCCTCATGCTCACCTGTTAATGTTATTGTGTTGGAAGTACCAGGGATAGGTGTTTTACCTGAAGTTCACCCTTTGCATGTTAGCTTCTCTTCTGCTTCCCAGGTTAATGTTTACTTCCTAGTGCCCTCAACAGACTTACAGACATGAATGCTAAATGATATAAATGTTCTACATCTTTTGGGTGTATCTAGCAAAACCTCCACTTTTAAGGAGGTTGTCAAGTTCAGTAAACAATAACTGTGTGGCAGGGAGGTGGATGGAGAAAGAAAACATATGCATCTTGCTGCTGCAGCTTTCTTGATAGGTCTGACACTTGAGACCACAAGCCAAGTCATCAACTTTCACTTGTAAATTAAGTACCCTATGTGCCCAATGCTAAATTAACTCACATAATTTCATATATTTGTCTGTGAAACAATAAGAATTACCATGAATCAAAAAGGATTTATAATTCTAGTAATAAAGTACAGTGGAACCTTGGTTACCTAATGCCTCCCTTTTTGAACAAATTGGTTTTCGAGTAAAATTTTGAACTTATTATGGCTTCGGTTGTGATACTATAATTTGATTCTAGAACAAAGTTACTTGATTTCAAATATTAAAAGACATAGCAAAAGCTGCTGTTTATTACTAATTTATAGTTTCTATAAATGTTACTTCATTTTTATTTATTTGGAGGAGAGAGAGAGAGTGTAAGATAGTAATTCAATCTTTGAAATAAGGTAAATGTGATCCCATTGAAAAGTTTCAATGTAAACAAACAGTTTTCGGCACTCAGGAGTTATCCTGAGTCACCTGTGGCTCTCTTGATGACTCCCAGTGCCGTCACTACTGCACAACTGCATTTTTCCAGTAGCTTTTTCTAGCAGCAAGATGTCTAAATGTTATGATCACCTTCATTTTGGCAGTAAGTGGGTTGCTCCTCTCTGTGCCCCTCTGTAAGGCTTCCTTCACTAGATTGGTAACAAAGAGAATACCTGCACAGTCTAAATAATATCTTCTGATGAGTTCTTTGTCACTAAGTTCATTCAATATTTCCTTTCTGGATAAATAATTTGTGAGCAGCAGATGTTATGAAGCAGCCATCTTGGCTGTGGGAGCATCTGTCATAAGCTGCTAAGACAGTGTAGACTGGTGTCTGAGAATGGATTAATCCGTTTTACATTGATTCCTATGGGGAAAATAGTTTTGAGCCTCAAACATTTTAGATTTTGAACGGTATTCAGGATTGTATTGAGTTCTAGAACTAAGGTTCCACTGTACAATATGAGAAAATGGGTACTTTTAAAGTCCAACTACTGCACACAAATTTCCCTAGTTGTCATTTTTAACAGAGGTAGTTAAGGACTAGTAAAAGAAGTGGTATTGTCCTAGTTTCCCCACTGTCAACTGAGATCATGTCCTGGTCCCCACCACCCACCAATGCCACTGCACTCATTTCTAAAAATAATGTCAGATGACTGGGTGAGGTCCAGTTTTCAGTGTTTCCCCCCTTCCCCCACTTTGTGTTGTTTATTTAGGATGTCAGGAGCTATAAAGCCAACATGAACACATTCCACCTGTTCGTAAGAGCAAATGCCCTTGTGAGGAGGAAGGGGGTTCTTATCTCTAAGATGGCTAGGAGAGAGCCTAAGGACCTAAAAGGGTGAATCAAATGCTCCTTTGGTACTTGTTCTGATTACCCACACTAGGTGGGTGGCATAGTAAGTCCTTTCCCTACCACTGACCATCCTCTGCCTCTCCTTTTGGCCATCAGTTGTGCTTAAGTCCACTACCATCATTTGGATGAGATTTGGCAAAGTCAAACACCACTTAGACTGATTTTCCCTTCCATGTCATGAATGAAGCACATTCCTAAACCCTCCTGTCATGGAGAGTAGATGCTACCAGCAGTTCTGTTGCTTCTCAGGTGCATACTGATGAATCACTCTTGGGTGTCTTGTACATCACTCCTATTTGGGCATTGCAGCTGGCTTCCTTGGACACCCTAAAACCTCTTCTGTCATGGGGGAATTGTATGATGGGCAATGCCAAGGTGTTAGGTGCTTTGGCTAAGGTAAATGCTACTTCATTCTTTCAGGCATGATGCAATTTCTTAATTTGGTCTACACACTCAGTGGCCCATGTCACTTCTTGGCTTTGCAAGAATTCAGACCACTACTCTTTTGAGGTAGAGGAACAGACTTCTGGTGAAGAAGCTTCTGACTTCATTAAGCTGACTTAATTGGACTTTAATAAACTTTATTTATGTCCAATTTGAGGATTCAAAAGGAGTCAAGGACTTTTTATGAGCTGTCTCCTGGTCTTGGTGAGGTTTTGTTGGTTGGTTTCAGATCAATTTCTCTGTGGCAAATCCATGGTGCTGTCTTAAACTCATAGGCTAAGGTGGATGCTACACTGAGTTAGTGATGATTTTTTAGGAGGAAGGGGATTCATTCATCAATCCCTTCATAAGGGGTACTCAGATATGCACTCTTCTCATTCTGGCTTTAAAATGCCATGCTTAAAGGAAGCAATGAACAGCATTCGTTAGATCCAGAACATCCAGTTTTGGATCTTTAGAGCAGTTTCCTGTCTGATTAAGCTGGAAGATGCAGCTCCTAATAAGGATGTGCTGATGGCACAGGCACTTGAGAACTTGCAATGTGCCATGCAGTGTGATGCACGGGAGGCAACAACTGTTTTGTCAAACTATATGCCCTTCATGAGACTGGTAATTCAGAGATTTATTCCTGTCTCCTTCACTTCAACAACTTAAGAAGATGGTTCTAACACAGAGACATAGTGACTTGTCTATAACAAAATCTTTGCACGAGGCAGCTCTTGCTGCTGCTGCTTCTTGAGAAAAAGAAACCACCACCTTCTGGATCTTCCTTGGCAGGCCATCTGGCCAATAGGCCTGCCACCTCATGTTCTTGTCAATCTCTGCACCAATTTTCTTCCTTCAAGAGGCTGAGCCATCCAAGGCCTGTTCAAAGGCTTGTCCAGTCCCAACAGAGTAAGGTTTTGCAAGTACAGGGGGCCCTTGGGTTACATTGGAGTTCTGTTCCTACGCTGTGAGAGAAACTGAATTTTGGTGTAAATCAAAACCAACAAGCACCTACAGTAAGTAAGCAAAAAATAAAATAAAATAAAAAAAAATAATTAAAAAATATAAATATAAGTATAAATAAATAAATAAATAAAGTAGAAAAATTCTTTAAGAAAATATTAGAATTTTTGAACAGAGTGAAATATAAATTTTTGGGGGCACTTAGTGGATGCCAATGGTTTATGCACAGGACTTGCATCAGCATATTTGATATCTGCGTACAAGTAGGCAGTAATCCACAACAAACCCTCTCCAGAAAAAGAAGTCATAGAAGATGGCAAAAACAGAGCATCTGTCTAGTTTAAACTGCCCCACCCAACACCTGTCTAACTACCGATTAACCTGAAAAGGGATGTGGCCTGAAAAGGTACGGAGGACAGGACACATAGCACTTACTGTCAGAAAATATCATGTTTATTCAGATGGTGTCTGAACGAGACAGGGGGAGGGGGAGAAGGAAAGTAAGGGTGGAACCAAAACATTAGTATCCACTCAGTGCCACCAAAAATTGATTTTTCACTCCATTTAAAATCCAATTTTGGTGGCCACCTCATGGATGTTAATACTGCTTCCCTTGTGGAGGTAATCTAGGAAGACACCAACCTGGGACACATACTCGCTGAATGAGGAGATAACTGAAGATACACAGCTGTGACGTAAGCAGCAGCAGGACATTCCCCCCCCACCAAAAAAAAAAATAATAATAATAATGATGATGATGATGATAATAATAATAATAATAATAATAATATATATATATATATATATATATATATATATATATATATATATATATATATATATATATATATATATATATATATATATATATATATATATATATATATATATATATATATATATATATATATATATATATATATATATATATATATATATATATATATATATGATTTTTTTTTTACTACATATCAAATTTTATTTCTAAATCATATTGTAGTGCTGAGAAATTAATTATGTATATTTCTACTTTTCTTCCTAGGCTAGGGCCCATGTAGTGTGCGGGGGTGACCAGAATCTCAGTACCATGTGACTAACCCCTCCCCTTCCCCTCCTCTCCTCAGTGTCCTTTTGTCCTTGCTTTCCCCCCCCCCCTCTCAGCGTCACTGTGTTGACCACTTCTATATAAGGGAACATTTAGACAAACATAACTTGATAAATCAGTCACAGCATGGCTTCACGAAGGGGAAGTCTTGCCTGACAAACTTGTTAAGTTTTTACAGTAAGGTGTACGAGGCAGTAGATAATGGTGATAGTTATGATATCTTATATCTGGACTTTAGTAAAGCATTCGACAAGGTGCCCCATCAAAGGCTCCTGAGAAAGGTTAGGGCGCACGGGATAGATGGGAAGGTGTTAGGTTGGATAGGGTCATGGCTTGGTAACAGGCGACAGAGAGTGCTAATAAACGGCTCGAAATCCGAGTGGGGTCATGTCATTAGTGGGGTGCCACAGGGATCAGTATTAGGGCCATTATTATTTCTAATATATATCAATGACTTGGATAGTGGAATTAGTAGCGATGTTAGTAAATTTGCGGATGACACAAAGATAGGTAGATTAATTAGGTCAGAAGCGGATGCCATCGCCTTGCAGACAGACTTAGATAGAATGAATGAATGGACGGATAGATGGCAAATGCAATTTAATATCAATAAATGCAAAGTGCTTAGCGTAGGTAGAGGAAACCCACACAATAGGTACACATTAAACACCCAAACTCTGGTAGGTACAGGGTACGAGAAAGATTTAGGAGTTATAGTTAGCTCTGAACTCCGTCTAGGGAAACAATGCATAGAAGCCAGAAACAAGGCAAATAGGGTACTAGGATTCATTTTTAGGAGTGTTAAAAGTAGAAGGCCGGAAGTAATATTAAAGTTATACTTGGCGCTGGTCAGACCTCATCTAGACTACGCTGTGCAGTTCTGGTCCCCACATTACAGGAAAGATATAGGTCTATTAGAATCAGTACAGAGGAGAATGACTAAAAGGATCCAGGGGATGAGGAGTATTCCTTACGAAGCGAGGTTGAAGCGGTTAAATTTACATTCTCTAGAGAGACGTAGGTTAAGAGGGGACCTGATAGAAGTCTTTAAGTGGTATAGGGGTTATAACAAGGGAGATGTAAGCAAAATTCTTAGGATCAGCAACCAAGGTAGAACAAGAAATAACGGGTTCAAGCTTGAAAAATTTAGGTTTAGGAAGGAGATAGGAAAAAATTGGTTCTCAAATAGAGTGGTAGATGAGTGGAACGGACTCAGTAATCATGTAGTTAGTGCCAGGACACTAGAGAGCTTTAAGAGAAGATTAGACAAGTTTATGGATGGGGATAACAGATGGAAATAGGTAGGAGTGTTTCATACAGGGACTGCCACGTGTAAGCCTGGTCGCTTCTTGCAGCTTCCCTTATTTCTTATGTTCTTATGTTCTTATAACAAATTTACCCCGTGAATAAACGTAATTTCTCCTGCTTGGCCAGGTTATAGAGGCGAATTTTTCACCTAATCCCAGAGAATGGGGAGCCCTTAATACGATAAAATTAATTCTATAATGGTAAGGTCTTAAACCAGCTCAAACAAATCCCAGATAATTACGCCGCGCCAATGAGGTTGACGAATCTGATAAATCTTCTTTGCTTCGCCGTCCTATCACTCCTGTTGCTACGCAAGCCGGGAAGAGATACCAGACTTTGACTAATTCCCCAATTGATTTCAAAAGTCCATTGAATTAAACTTCTTAAAGTAACAACTATAAAGTAAACAGTAACTTAATTATTCATATTTTTCATCTCTGAACTCAACCTAGTCGCCCCCCCCCCCACTAAAACCAAAATTATAACTTAATAAATTTCCCCATTGGAAACCTTTATCCTTAGTTTCCCGCCGATTTCCTCACAAGCAAAGCCAGTCTCTCTCGGATTCTCCTCAGGTGAGCATGCAGTCTGATAGTCTCCCCCTCCATTCCTGTAATATTAAGTAAGTGTTTATTTAACAATAATTTTACTAAAGCCAGTCTCTCTCGGATTCTCCTCAGACCCTCTCGGATTCTCCTCAGATATTCCTGATGATAAACTGTTTTCTGAGTGGATAGATATTCGCATTTTTTCGTTCTTTTTTTGTTGGTTTTCTCCACGGGACTAGTGAAACCACCTGGTTCGAGATCACCGTGTGAGACTGTCCTCAGGTATATACATACTTTTTGGATATATATATTTGTTATTTATTTATTTATTCTCTGGTCTCCCCCACAACTCAGTAGTCGCGAAAATATCTCCATCGTAGTTTTTATGTAATTGAAGAATACGCTACCATTTATTTTGTATTTCTGAATTATGTAACTGAAGAGTACGCTATCATTTATTTTGTATTTCTGAATTATGTAACTGAAGAGTACGCTACCATTTATTTTGTATTTCTGAATTGCTTTCTTTTTATTATTATTATTTCGGATTATTCCATTATTTATTAAAAATCATAAAAGTGTCAGTATTTGTATTTCTCTTAATCCAGTGATAGGATTTGTAATTATCGTCTGCCACAAGGGAACATCACACCCCTTAGAGGGCACTAAACTGGTGAGCAGCGGTGGGATTTATTTCGCGACTGACCGAAAGAGGTGGAGACTGGAAATAAGTGTAAATGTTGAAGGTGGCACTTGTAGGGCATAGCCAGATTCCCCGGCATCTAGAGGTAACAAATGTGCAAATTAGGATATTCAGAGCCCCTGGAGCAAAGGCTAGGACTTTCCTTGAGGATGATCGGTTAATTAAATCGAGTACTCGAGTGGCAACATGACTTGACCATCTTGTGGATAGGCAGCAACGACATAGAAACATCTACCAATCCCGCTAGGATTTTCTCCGATGTTAAGAACATCATCAAAGAAATCACTGCCAAATGCCAATCACTTGTGCATGTCTGCCAAATTGAACCCAGGACCAACCCTAGGGGAATATCAGTGGAGAAATATAAGAAATTCCAAGTAGGAATCAATAATAGAGTAAAGAGAGCCCTGAAGACCCCAAACATTCATTTTAATAATATTCAATTTGTACAAGAACTGAGCGAGGATGGTGTTCACTGGGACGAGAGAGGCCAAGCTCAAGTAATCAGTAAGATCAAAAGAGTTATTGAAGGTCACAGTAGCAATAGAGAGGCAGTGGAGTAGAACACATTGTCCTGGAAGAAGAAAACCTGAGCGCATACTGTGTATCGCAGGTCACCTAACAATCACCCTGAGATATTGTGTTCTACACCCAGTACGTTAAACTTCCATGTGAGCAAAGATGACTGATAATGTTCGCCTCCCAAGGGGTGGATTAGACCCGTGGCAGGACTTAATGGATCATAACACCAGAGAGAGCCTGGGAGCAGTTAAACATGAAAGTAAAGGGAAAGACTTGAACACTTTAGAACAGGAAGTAGAGGAACTAAAGCAAATCTTAAATCAACAAAATCAGGTAATTGGGCGTTTGGCTAACATCCCTAATTTACACAGAGCACCTAGCACTCCCACCAAACCCCGAGATATCCCAATTCTTGAACTCCACCACCTACAAGGTCTTGACTCAACTACCCAATTGCAAATTTTCATTGAACTGGTGGAGCAAAGTAGCAATGAGGACACCCGCAAAGTGCAAATTGCAAAGAGTAGGGTCAGCAGCGAGCTCGCGGCTCTCATACATAACCATCAAACCTTACATCATTGTCACACCTGGAATAATATTAAACAATTGCTTCTATCACAATTCTCCCACGAGGTTAACTTTGACAGGGCGTGGAGAGACATAGACGCACAGACATATGATTGGGTAGAATCTCCCCAAGCATTTGCCAACAAATTCACTTGCAAATATGCCACTCTAGAGACGAGCTTTCCAGGAGAGAAACTCCCTAAATGTAAGAAAATTATCAAAAGAAAGTTGTGGCAGGGCTTAACCCAAGAAGCAAAGGCTAGACTAGAAGATTTCCTGGATGAGGATTATCCTCTTAATAAATTTATTGACAGGGTAGAACATGAGCGCCAACTGCTCGAGGCTGCCCATACTTCCCCCATTGCTAGAATTAAACCTGAACTGGAAAAATCTAATTCAAAACTCATTGGTAGCCCTGACCCAATAACTCAAAATCCCCCAGACCTAAGAAATGCAACATCCAAGGAATCAAAGGAAATTTGGGAACTTAAGCAGCAGATTAAAAGTCTCACTGATCAAGTAGGAAGGTTGAGAACCTCCCCCTCTCCAACACAACCCGCTAAATATTGCTCACACTGTCGAACCCATAGTCACACGCTGAGAGAGTGCTGGAGAAAACCTGCCCGTGGATCATGCTTTGACTGTAGACAGCATGGGTGCTGGAGAGGAAATAAAAACTGCCCCGGAAAACCAAATCAGAATATATGACTCACCCAGGGATTCACATCCCCCGCTATCAATCTCATAGTTAACAAGAAAATTCTTAAAGCTGTCATTGACACTGGTAGCGGCTATACCTTAATCACAGAGGCTGCGGTAAAGAAATTAGAAGGAGCTATATCACAAAGGCGAGCAGTACCTATACTACAAGGGGTAACTGGTTCACCCTTACGAATCTTGGGGATGACCTTACTAGAGATAGGAGTAGGTGAAGAGACTATACACAAACAATGGTGCCCTGTAGTCCCGAATAGCTACCTTGACGCTGACGTCTTACTCGGGACAGACATACTTTCACAAGCTCCTTTTCAATGGAATGGTAAGACAAATACAGTAAAGTGGGGTAAAACCACATACCTTGTTAATCATATCAAAAGGCAGAAAGGCAAGGTGGAACGAGTTCACGAGGTACCTATTCTTCCTACCACTCCCAGTCAAACAGAACACATCCGTCTAACTCATACCATCAAACTTGATCCCTACCGAGCTCAGTTTCTTCCTATCTCGGTGAAAGAAAACCCAGGAGAAACTTTGTTAGTCCAGCCTCAGCCATGTTTAACGCCTAATCATCACCCCTTGATTGTGACAGTAGATGAGAATAAAAAGGTCCCCCTCCCATTTATTAATGATACTAAGGGCCGGAAAACAATCAAACCAGGAACCCTATTAGGCACTTTTGAAAACATCTCCTCCCCGACGATCAAAGTCATCCACCAAAAGCAAGCCACTCCTTTCCTAGAAATCCACAATGATCTGTTGCCACACAACGACCAAACAAGGTGTCAGGAATCAAAGAGTAGGCCACAAAGACTCGAGGAGTTGATAAGACAACAGAAATGGAGTAACCTTACTAGAGAGCAGAAAACAATCTTAAAAAATATCATTCTCAATCACCATGATTTATTCATAGTAGACAAAAACGAACTTGGATTAATGAAAGGGCCTCCTGCTAAAATTAATATCTCTAATCCAGAGCCTAGTCGTGGTCCTAGGTACCGATACCCCGAGGAAGCAAAAACCCTGATATCAAACATGTTAACAGATATGGAGAACAGAGATATCATTGAAAAATCTACATCTGCATGGCTCTCTCCTATAGTATTAGTCAATAAACCGGATGGAAGTAAAAGAATGTGCCTTGACTACCGACATGTCAACAAACACCTAACTACTGACATTTACCCGCTTCCCCGCCTAGAAGAATTAGTTGAACAAGCAGCTGGCCATCAGTTCTATGCCACGCTAGATATGAGGGAGGCTTATTTTCAAATTCTATTGGAGGAAGGTAGCAGAGACCTCACAGCCTTCAGTGATGGGGTGACTCTCTATAGGTTTAAAAGGCTACCTTTTGGATTAAGCTGTTCTCCAGCTATCTTTACTAGACATATGGCCTCATTGTTAGCTCCTCTCGTGAAGAAGGGTTGGATGAAAAATTACTTAGACGACCTAATCATTTGGGCTTCAGACTTCACCACACTCAGCGAAAGACTCAGTGAAACTTTCGCTTTACTTAAAGAAAACGGAGTCAAGCTTAACTTATCTAAATGCGAAATGGCAAAGACTGAAGTTACGTTTCTTGGTCATAAAATTTCACAAGAAGGTAGTCAACCCGACCCAAAGAATGTAGAGGCAGTATTGGAAATGAAACCGCCCACTAAGGTCAAGGAAGTGAGACGATTTTTAGGTATGGCAGGATTTTATAGGAAACACATCAGTAATTTCGCTCAAATAGCCACTCCACTTACCAACCTAACGAAAAAAGATCAACCTTTCCTTTGGACAGACAAGTGTCAGGAGGCATTCGATACCTTAAAAAGATCTCTTGCCCAGGCCCCTATACTAGCGAGAGCGCAAAGTAACCAGCCGTTCATGTTAACAACTGATGCCAGTAATACCCACATAGGAGGCGTCTTAAGTCAAACTCAGGAGGATGGGTCCGTCAGACCTTTGGGCTATTTTTCAAAAAAATTAAACTCCACTGAGAATAGGTACTCAGCTACAGATAAAGAAGCCTTGGCAGTACTTCTCTCTTGTAGACACTTCCATCATTATTTGTGGGGAACTAGCTTCACTATATTCACAGATCATCAGCCCCTTACTAGTATATTCAAAAGAAAGACCAAATCTGCCAGGATGAACCGCTGGATACTAGAGATGAGAGAATACCAATACAACATCCAATATGTGAAGGGAAAGTATAACTACGTGGCCGATCAGCTTTCTCGCCCAGTGAGGATCATTCAGCGATGTCCTACTCCAAACAATTTAGGCCTGACTTTAGAACAAATCAAGATTCAACAAAGGGAAGAAATTAAGTGGAGAGACATGATAGAGTATCTGGAAGGAGGGTCTATACCTACCAAAAAGTATCATAAGAGTATATTGCACCAGTTCACTATAATTGATGAATTGCTGTACTACGCTAAGGAAAACATTGATGGCAGCATTCATTATTCATTGGTAGTTCCTCAGGTTCTGATTCCTAAAGCTTTAGAACATGCACATGAGCTTTCTGGCCACCTGGGTCAGAAAAAGACAATTAAAAAGGCCGAAGAATTGTTTTACTGGTGTAATCTCAAGTTTGACGTAACCCAGTACGTAAAGAATTGCCTTACCTGTCAAAGATTTAAAACCTCTCCAGGGTTACAGCAGCCTTATCAGGAATTACCTTCAGTAGAGAAGCCCTTAGATAGGATAGGTATAGACCTGACGGATATGATTGCAGGCAGTGGTGGCTACCGATATGTGTTGACTATCGTAGATCACTTTAGCCGATTTGTGAAGTTCTATCCACTCAAAAACAAACTATCAGAGGGAATTGTAGAGGCGCTGCAGCAGTACATTACCGACTTCGGGACTCCTCACTCCATCGTCCTGGACAACGGGGGCGAGTTCACCTCCCAGATCTTCCAACAATTCTGCCAGCAACACCTCATCACCCTCTGTTACACCACTCCCTACCACCCGCAAGGGAACGCCATCACCGAACGACTCCATCGCACGCTCAAATCCATCTTGGCTTCCATGTGCCGAGGTTACCCGCTACGGTGGCCTCGCCTACTCCCTGTGTGTCAGGCCACTATGAATGCCGCCGTCCATACCAGTATCGCCCAACAACCTTTCTTCGCGTTTTTCTCCCGGCATGCGCCCCGAGTGGTGGGTGCCAGGCTACCCGCAGTTGATGGTGACGAGCAAGACGTGGATGTGGTCCGCCGGCTGATCCGGGAAACACACGAGAAAATGACTCGGAAATACCGTAATGCGGCCAACAGGAAACGCAAGGAGCAGAAGGTAGACATTGGGGCGTTGGTGTGGGTGAAGCGAGAAACTACAGAGTCAGGAGTGTGTAAGAAACTGTGTGTTCGTTGGGACGGCCCATATAAGGTGGTGGAAGTTTTAAGAGGAGGCGGTGGTTATGTGGTGAAAGACCCTTTCTCGGGAAAGATGGTGCAAAGAGCGGCAGAAAAGATCAAACAGTTTCACAGTGAGGAAGAGTATGTAGTTGCGGCTCAAGACACAGTGTTCCAACCTGATATAGAAACTGAAGTGTTACCGCCTAGAGTGCGTAACCGTCCCAGACGCTATATTGAGGAATGTTAATGTCGCTGGAAGAACGGTATAGAAAAGAGCAGAGTGCTTGGGGTAAATAGAGTCCCCCCCCCTTACTTTTGCATGGTCTGGCTGGACTGGTTGTAATGAATCGAGGTATGACGGGTATGTGTACTATGTGAGAGGTGATGTAAGAATTTGAGAAGGAATAAGGAACCACTTTAATTCGCAGACTACTACTGCACTCGACAACCCGTTCGGGCCATTCTGTGGTGGATTACTTCAGGACGTGGCGAGCGCTTCGCGTAATCATCTATAGTATCTCGTGGTATGAGTGAATGTGTGGATGAGTAAATGACTGTCCGAGTGGAAGGAACCGAGTACTGGGGTGGCCGAATCTCGTTTCAGAGAGTGACGGAGTGACTTAAGGTTAAGTCCTCACACTACAAGAGGTCAAGAGGCTGGTTGGGGTGGAATTTCTTTTCTTTTTCCTTGAGATGAGAGAAAGAGCCGAGTTATGTCTCCAAGGGACATTGTGGTGATATGGCCCACAAGCCATTGTATGGGAGAGAATGTCAGAGTTATTTCCCGACAGAGATCACGTGCAGTTCGTCAGCCTGGCTTGGTTATGTGGTGGTGAGGGGAGTTTCTAATTACTCGGATGTGAAGGTGTTATTTTATTTTTTTTTTTGGTAAGGAGAAAAGAGAGAGGTGAAAAATTCTAGAACGGATGAAAGGCTCGTGTAGTGCTGAGAAATTAATTATGTATATTTCTACTTTTCTTCCTAGGCTAGGGCCCATGTTGTGTGCGGGGATGACCAGAATCTCAGTACCATGTGACTAACCCCTCCCCTTCCCCTCCTCTCCTCAGTGTCCTTTTGTCCTTGCTTTCCCCCCCCCCCTCTCAGCGTCACTGTGTTGACCACTTCTATAACAAATTTACCTCGTGAATAAACGTAATTTCTCCTGCTTGGCCAGGTTATAGAGGCTAATTTTTCACCTAATCCCAGAGAATGGGGAGCCCTTAATACGATAAAATTAATTCTATAATGGTAAGGTCTTAAACCAGCTCAAACAAATCCCAGATAATTACGCCGCGCCAATGAGGTTGACGAATCTGATAAATCTTCTTTGCTTCGCCGTCCTATCACTCCTGTTGCTACGCAAGCCGGGAAGAGATACCAGACTTTGACTAATTCCCCAATTGATTTCAAAAGTCCATTGAATTAAACTTCTTAAAGTAACAACTATAAAGTAAACAGTAACTTAATTATTCATATTTTTCATCTCTGAACTCAACCTAGTCGCCCCCCCCCCCACTAAAACCAAAATTATAACTTAATAAATTTCCCCATTGGAAACCTTTATCCTTAGTTTCCCGCCGATTTCCTCACAAGCAAAGCCAGTCTCTCTCAGATTCTCCTCAGGTGAGCATGCAGTCTGATAGTCTCCCCCTCCATTCCTGTAATATTAAGTAAGTGTTTATTTAACAATAATTTTACTAAAGCCAGTCTCTCTCGGATTCTCCTCAGACCCTCTCGGATTCTCCTCAGATATTCCTGATGATAAACTGTTTTCTGAGTGGATAGATATTCGCATTTTTTCGTTCTTTTTTTGTTGGTTTTCTCCACGGGACTAGTGAAACCACCTGGTTCGAGATCACCGTGTGAGACTGTCCTCAGGTATATACATACTTTTTGGATATATATATTTGTTATTTATTTATTTATTCTCTGGTCTCCCCCACAACTCAGTAGTCGCGAAAATATCTCCATCGTAGTTTTTATGTAATTGAAGAATACGCTACCATTTATTTTGTATTTCTGAATTATGTAACTGAAGAGTACGCTATCATTTATTTTGTATTTCTGAATTATGTAACTGAAGAGTACGCTACCATTTATTTTGTATTTCTGAATTGCTTTCTTTTTATTATTATTATTTCGGATTATTCCATTATTTATTAAAAATCATAAAAGTGTCAGTATTTGTATTTCTCTTAATCCAGTGATAGGATTTGTAATTATCGTCTGCCACAAGGGAACATCACACCCCTTAGAGGGCACTAAAATATTAATAAATAAGGTCTATATATGTAGATATACATAAAAAAATGTAAAAGTAGTAAAGCTTGACCTGTTCATTTCCTGTACAGTACAAGTTAACACAAGCTTTGTCCAACCAGACCAACCTGTATCAGCATGACCTAAAGAAGTGTCTGCTCTTCTTTAATAGAAAGTGTCAAAATCTTTGAAGATCCAACTCCCCTCATGACTTGGCATCTCCCCAAAAGATCTCCAATAACTTTATTTCTTCATCTTTCCCTCCTTTATTTCATCCAGATGGCACCACCTCCATCCCATCAATTTCTAAAGCTGAAGTCTTTGCTCAGACCTTTGCTAAAAATGCTACCTTAGATGATTCAGGGCTTGTTCCTCCCTTTTCTCCACCCTCCGACTACTTCATGCTGTCCATTAAAATCTTTCGCAGTGATGTTTTCTATGCCCTCGCTGGCCTAAACCCTCAGAAGGGTTGTGGACCTGATGGGGTCCCTCCTGTTGTTCTTCAAAAATGTGTCTCCATGCTCGCACCTTGCCTAGTCAAACTCAATTCTGTCTATCAATATCTACCTTCCCTTCTTGCTGGAAGTTTGCCTACATTCGGCCTGTTCCTAAAAAAGGGTGACCATATAATCCCTCAAACTACTGTCCTATTGTTTTAATTTCCTGCCTCTCTAAAGTTTTTGAACCTATCTTCAACAAGATTCGTGAACATCTATCAGTTCACGACTTTCTCTCTGATTGCCAGTATGGGTTCTGTCAAGGCCTCTTTATTGAGTCTTGGTCATCCTCTTTTAGAGATTTTAGTGAAACTTTTGCTGTTCCCATAGACATATCAAAAAAGCTGTTAATAGAGTCTGGCACAAAGCTCTGGTTTCTAAACTACCCTCCTACAGCTTCTATTCTTCTTTTTGTAGCTTCAGCTCAAGTTTCCTTTCTGACCATTCTTTTGCTGCAGTAGTAGATGGTCACTGTTCTCCTAAATCTATTAACAGCAGTGTTCCTCAGGGTTCTGTCATGTCACCCACTCTCTTCCTGTTATTCATCAATGATCTTCCAAACCAAACTTCTTATCCTCTCCACTCTTATGCTGAAGATACTATCCTGCACTTTTTCACTTCTTTTTGTAGATGTCCAACCCTCCAGAAAGTAAACAGTTCTTGCAGGGAAGCTATAAAATGCCTGACTTCTCATCTCTCTAAAATTTCTGATTGGAACAGAGCAAACTTAGTATTGTTCATTGCCTCAAAAAACTCAATTCCTTCATCTATCAACTTGACAAAACCTTCCAGACATCTATTCCCTCTTCTTCAGTTACACTCAAATGTTCCCTTCTCCCACACTGAACATCATTGGTCTGTCCTTTACTTATAATCTAAACTGGAAACTTCACATCTCATCTCTAGCTAAAAACAGCTTACTTATAATCTAAACTGGAAACTCCACATCTCATCTCTAGCTAAAACAACTTCTATGAAATTAGGTGTTCTGGGACAACTCCACCAGTTTTTCTTACCCCCCTCCAACCAGCTGCTAACTCTGTACAAAGGCCTTATTCATCCATGTATGGAGTACATTTCACATGTACTCATACTGCTCTTTTAGACAGGGTGGAATCAAAAGCTTTTTGTCTCATCAACTCATCTCCTTCAACTGACTGTCTTCAGCTTCTTTCTCTTTGCCACAATATTGCATCTCTTGCTATCTACTGCTGTTTTCATGTTAACTGCTCTTCTGATCTTGCTAACTGCATGCCTCCCCTCCTCCCACAGCCTTGCTGCACAAGACTTCCTTCTTTCCCTCACCCCTATTCTGTCCACCTCTGTAATGCAAGTGTTAACTAGTATTGTCAATCATTCATCCCTATTTCTGGTAAACTCTGGAACTCCCTTTCTGCCTTTGTATTTCCACCTTCCTATGACTTAAATTCCTCTAAGAGGGAGGTTTCAAGACACTTATCCTTCAATTTTTGACTACCACTTCAGACCTTATTCAGGGACCGGCATCTTAGTTGACTTTTTTTCTTTTTCTTTTTCTTTTTTTTTCAGATTTTTGTTGCCATTGGCTGGTGTCCCTCCTACATAAAAAAAATAAATAAATAAATAAAATAAATAAATAAAAAAAACACACACAAAGGGCCACTGGTCCATAAGTTATGGATGACCAAAATCCTGAAAACCAACCCCAAAAAAGGGGGGATCCTTAACCTATGAGTTCTCAAAGAAAAGATTAGTTGGACAGCAGGGCATAGCCCATCATGACACAGGCCATATTGGTGAGTTGAGTGGAGGGGGTAGCGATGGACAAAAGTGGGAACCAAGGTCCACTGGCCCCCTAAGTGAGTAGTCTCCAAGGAATGGGAACAAAGAAAAGTGGAGAAGCTACCATTTTTTGGATATCCTGACCTCTTGGCCAATGTCCTAGCTCTGCACAGTTGATAATATCACACAAAATCTGTGTGATGTGGACACTGGAGCAGGGGCAGAGAGAGCTGGGCCAGACAAAAAGATGGTCTGAAGAAGAAACAGTAGAAGCTAGAAGCTACTGATGGAGAGAAAAGACAAAACACAGAGGACAATGAACCCCACCTTGAAACCAAGCTGGAATAATGATGGGAGGAAGGCGGTGATCATCCCATTCGTTCTTGGCCAGGAAAGAAGGGACAGGGGCCAGTGATACCTGAATGTCACCAGAAGCAAAGACAGTCCAGGCAGGACAACGAGACAAGACACATAACTGTGAAGCACGCAGGTCAGAAGCTAAGGCATCCAAAAACAGAATCCTCTGAAAAATCAGATCCAGTGAGGGAAGCTCAGGAAATAGAGAAGGAAACAAGGAGTCCAGAACTTTAGAGAGGGACCAGAAAAGACAAGACTGGCAGGGAGTAGGATGTTGAAGGAAGAGGCTGCAGAGCATCTAGTTGCTAGAGGGGATCCAGTGAAATGCCATGGCCATACTGAAGTGGAACCTTCAGAGCAGTGATGTGGGCATGGATAGTAGCAGCAGAGTGACCTTTCTCATAAAACAAGAGACCAAAGAACTGAAGTACCACATCTTGAGAGAGGTCTTGAATATCTTTATTGTGCAGGAAGGACTGGAAGACTTTCCAGCAGGACTGGTACTGCTGAATAGGAGAGTCACAAAAGATCCAGCACCATTTGTGGAGACAGCTCTAGATAAGCACAGAGAGAGAAACTGCATGTGTGAAAATCTTAGGAAATCCTGGAGGACTTTAGGCCTCTCCCCAACAAAGACAGATGGTTGAGGGGCACTGGAGAAGGGCACCAATGCAGGAGTTGCTGCATTGGCTGGGCTTGCCAGAGGGGGGGGCACCAGAAGAACTTGGTCTCAGAATGTCCGCAGTTTGTGGCATACCTGTAGTAACATTCTGGCTGCCGGAGGAAGGAACATATACAGGAAGTTTCACTGGCTCCAATCGACCAGGAAGGTGTCTGATCCTCCTGCCTCCATCACTGTCCAATGGGAAACAAACAGAAGAAGCTTGTGGTTGGAGATGGAGGCAAACAGATCCACCTGAGGACTGCTGAAAAGGTCCACAAGATCTTGGAACATGGTCTCCATCAACTCCCATTCCACTAAAGTCCCTGCCTGATGTGACAATGCATTGGCCCAAATGTTGTCTGAACCTGGAATATACCTGGTGGATAGGCAGAAGTTCCTGGACTTAGCCAGGAAAAAGAGATTTTCTGAGATGGAGAGAAGAGGGAGAGAGCAAGAAGTCTTGGTGAGAGATGCAGTGTACTGCAAGTTCATTGTCTAGCTGGAATCTCATGCATGTGCCCCTGACCCTGAAAACTTATGGAGAAAAAGGAGGGGCACTAGGAGCTCCCTGGCATTGATGTGAAGCTGGGACTGAGAAAGAGACCACAGGCCCTGAGGTTGAAGACCGTTGGAAGACTGGAGGCCCCAGCCTGAATCTGAAACATTGGTTGTGACAAACAGCATGGGTTGTGGAGGGATCCAGGGAGCAACTGAGGACAACTGACAGGGTAGAGCCTACCAATGGAGGAGCAGGAGTAGAGATTTGGGAAATTTGTGAACTTGGTTGTGCCAGGCAATGGGAAACCAGCTGGTCCTTCCAGGGAAAATCTCCTGAACCTCAGCCATCCTAGAGGTACTGCATCTGCTGCAAAATTGAGGGAACATAAGAGGCTGTCCCACAATTGCCTGCTGAAAGTAGTGAGACCCCAGTACCCAGTGAAGCTTCTGTAGCAGATGGACCTGTTTGCATGCAGACAATCCCAGAGTATGGGACCTGGTGACTCACTGTATGCTGAGCCAAGTGATGGACTGGGAAGGAGACAGATGGGACTTAAAGAAGTTGACCAGGAATCCCTTTTCCTGATAGGTGCCAAGGGCAATGTCCAGATCTTGTTGCACTCGGAACTCTGAAGGAGCATGGATCAAACAGTTGTTGAAGTGCATGAGGGTTGACATCTCTTGACTTATAAGATGTGAGGACACAGCCTTGGTGAGCTTCATGAAGACCTTGGTTGTGATGTTATGACCAAATGACACGACCTTGAACTGAAGAACACGGGAGTTGACTTAAACTGCCAGAAACTTGCATTACCAAGAGTGGAAGGGCATGTACCAGTATGCACTCTCCATGTCAAGGGAGACCATCCATGCATCCAGAGACAAGGCCAGCTGAACTTACCGAAGCAAGAGCATCTGGAAGCAGAGTCTGGATACTTTGATTCATCCTGCTCAGGTTGAGGACAAGCTGAAGCTTATCTGAGTCCCTTTTGGGAACCACAAAGGCATGGGACAGGAAAGCAGAGTCAGATCCTCCACAACATCCTGGTCCCACATCTTGAAGAAATGTCAAACCACCCTTGAGCAGGATTAAGGACAGATGGGGTGGCAAAGGGGAAGATGGCGACTGGTTACCCAAAGCCAAGAGAGACCCTTATGGACAACCTTGGCCGACCAGGACCCTCAAGGCCATACCTCTTCCCACACAGACAGGAGACTGAACCTGCAGGAGTCAGGAGTGCTGGTTCCTGCTAGGCTGGGGAAGTGACTGGGAGGGCTGCAGAGGACTAGGGGTAGGATGAGTAGACCTGTATGATGAGACCTGGACAGTTGCCAAATGGGAAGGAGACCTTGGTGGTAGCCCCCTTCCAGTGTGATGGGCTGAAGAGCACCTGGCTGAAACCTGAGGGGGACCTGAAGGATTACCACGGAAACCCAAAGAGGATTGAAGACAACCAGGACAAAAATTCACTGAATGTCAACTAGTGGAAGCAGGGACTTGTGACCCAGAACCTTGACAAGCCCAAGAGGAAGAGGTAGGACTGTGGTGCCAGACATGAACTGTCACCCAAGAGGGTGGAGCTTGTGAAAGATTTTGAGCTTAACCTGTGTCCAAGAGGTCTGGCAAGATGGGGTCACCAGCCAACAAAGGCTGTTGAATTGCAGGGTCCACTTCCCATAGCACAGCTTCACACCATTGGAGTCTGGCATGCAGAGCTCCAGCAATGGAAGAGAAAGGTGGCTGCAGAGCTTGCATGGCTGTAGAAGCCAAGATAGCAATGTGGTGAAAGGCAGCTGGAGTGTCCAAAGCTGAGGAGGGCATAGACTTAAGGGAGGAGCCCAAAAGCGAAGCTGTCTTCAAAATCAAGAACATGATGGAAATCCCTGAGAGGCTGAATCAGAGTGTCCACACTCATATCTGCCACTGAAGGCAGCGACAAACACTATTGGGGTTGCATAGTCGTAAGAAGTAAGGCTGGGAGGGGGGAGATAACTGGGCTAAGAGTGCCAACTCAGCAGCTGCCCTGAGAGAAGTGAGGAGCAGGGGTTGGAGCAGAGAACCACCAAAAAATGAGACAACCCTCCAGCAGGGTTCGATACCCTCTGAAGCTGCACCCCTTCCATGGGATCCCAGCAGTCTGAAGCCTGGGAGAGATGCTACCAAATACAAAAGCCATCTGCTGGGGTAACAACCACACTCTCTCTGCTGAGCTGAGAGGAGAACCTGGGGATGTTGAAAGAAGGGGAGAAGAGGAATTGCTAGGTGGAGGAGAAGCTGAGACTGGAAGCAGGGCCTGTGAAACCACCTCCGAGACCATGGGGCCAGCATCTGAGAGAGGTGAAGAAGACCTCTGGCGATGAGAAGATATGGGCAGAGGTGAAGGGGAGTGGGGCCGTTTGTTCCAGTGAGAAAAGAAAGGACCAAAGACTTGGCTTAAAGTCTGCAAGAGTACAGGCATGGTCACCACTTCAACAGGAGAGAGCCTGATGTACTCAAGAACCACAGTGTCAGTGGGAGGTTAATCCAGAGGCAAGACCCATGCAGCAGGAGAGATGGGCTAAGACTCATGAAGTGAAGCAGGTGAGGAGGCAGCAGTAATGATGGCAGGGTGTGGAAGAGAGGGAGACTGGACACCACTAGTCTGTCGATGGCAACTGGTCGCAGGGTGAAGCCAGTGGTGCCCCAACGCAAGCATCCCTGTTGGGAGTGTTAGCCCCATCCTCCTCCAAAAACTCCAGAAAGGATTGAGAGGGACATCTGGTAGATATGCTGCCTATAGGGGCAACACCAAAAGACTGAAATAAAAAAAAACTGAAGAAATGTAAAAGAAAAATTTACATGTCAAAATAAAATAAATAAAATAAAACACATCAACACGACATAAGCTGGTGCGTCATGTACTGTAAGTACATGAAAAGTCCTGTGTGTGTGCTTTGGGATCATCGCTCTCATCCTCTTGCGACCACAGGCAGAAAGTGGCATCACCTTGAGAGTGACATCACTCCCTTACCAGTAGAGACCAGTCGGAGAGACAAAATATTGCCATGAGAGTGGTATCACTCTCTTCCTCTTGACCAGATAGCAGAATGGGACCTTGCCTCGAGAGCAGCATTGCTCTGATTCTCAGAGACCTCAGAGCAGCAACACCCCAGTGGGGTCAAGGCTTATGAATGTGGTGGTAAATGCTGTCCTGGCGCTGAAACTGTAGTGCCATAGAAAGAGTGAAGAACAGAAGGCAAAACAGATGTAAACAACATCATTGAGCTCAGAGGAGGTGCTGAAAAAACCATGGGGGAAGACACACTGTAAGTACAGCACAAGCCTGACAAAAGTGGGCCCAACATACCAGAGAAGACAATGTCTTGGAGGCGGGGGAAAAGGGAGACCAGAGGTGAGGTGGACCTGGATCCTGGAATCCACAAGGGGGCAAGCCCAATGGGAGGTCCTCACCAAGGATCTGAACAAGGGTCAAAGTCCTCAAAGGAAACTTGATGCAGCTTACATCTCGAGTTGCATGCCCAGGCAACTATGGCAGGGCTTGAATTGGTAAAAAAACCCAGAGCTGGGAGGTACTGGACACACAACAACACCTGTCTTCAGAGCACACAACTCCCACACTTGAAAATGCAGAAACCCTTGAAGAAAGTGCACCAACACTGTACATGTCACTCCCCACAGTTGCACCCATGCAACAACACTTGGGTGTAATATCTGCAAGACGAGCCGACAGAAGGAGAAAATAGAATGCCAGTGAATAAAAATCTGACAGCAAGTACTAAGTGTCCTGTCTTCCTTACCTTCCTAGGCCACACCTTTTGGGTTAGGTGGTAGTTTGACAGAAGTTTAGGTGGGGATAAAAAACAAGACAGTCGCTCTGTTTTTGCCTTTTTCTATGACTTCTTTTTATTTGGCGAGTTTGTTGTGGATAGCCGCCTACTTGTATGTAGATGTTGCAATTTGTCATAATCATACTTCCATCTCAGATATGTTGATGCAAGTCCTGTGTATAAGGCATTGGCATCTACAAAGTGGCCACCAAAAATAAAAATCTGTAAGTGAAGGAAATTTATTTTACTCCTAGGGTTCACTTGCTCTGTGCTTGCCACTGCTGTAAGAAACTTGCTGCTTTCACATTACCACCAGTAGCTTCACTTTGCACCTTAAGGATATGCAAATTAGCACAAGCCATAAATTGTATAAACCAGCTCTTATTGGTCAAAAAGTTTTATTTTCACTCACTTCTTCCTTTTCTCTTTTCAAGGCTTCAAACATTTTTTTATCCTTCTCCTGAATAAACATGAGACTCACTGGTATAAGCTCTTAATGCTAGTCTTTCTGCCAAAGCACTAATAACCACTCCATCTTAATAATCAGATCATCATGCTGCTTGGCTGTCATAGTTGATTTCCAAGAAGCAGTGCCTTTTACATGTTAAAGGATGTGATCTTTATCCTTGATAACCGTAATTACAGTCGAGCAGCTGGCCATTGTTCATTGGTCTTTCTCCCTTCTGTGCTTGTTTCACTATGCCTAATTTAACTTCCATAGTGATTGCTTTCCTTTTCCTCGATTCACTGTTATCAGAAGAGTCTGCCTCACAAAAAAAGGCAACAAAAACAGGATAAAAATAAGTATTAATCCAAAACGGTGTGCAATTGAGACTGACTGATGCTTCCTTCTTCAGTCTATCACTGCATGGTGATGTATTCTTCTGCTGTGCTCATCAAGTGGTTCTTTGTATCATTTTTAGTTTATTTTCTTTTTATGCAACATAAAGGGAATTAAAGGACAGAGAGTTGAAAACTTATCCAACTAAAGAAAGTAATAGTGGAAGACATCTAAACCAAATAAATTAAACAAAATAAAAATGTAATGCATATTTTTTTGTTTGCAATCTTTATTTGATTTAGAAAAGATTGTTTTTGGTGTAGTATGTGTCTGGTGTAGTGTAACAAGTAAGAAATGAGTGTATTGGGAGGTATGTTGGTACCTTCAGTGTAAGGATACCACAAAAAAAAAAAAAGCAAAAAAAAAGTCAGCAAAGGGGAATGTACTTAACTATGAAATGCCACAAGTTGTGGCTGCCGTAAACTGAGGACTTCCCCTAGGTATTTTTTTCCCTAGTAGCAGCTTGTCTCACTTGGAACTGGGAAAATTGGCAGATGATAGACACTGGGTGTTGGAAGTTCTTGGAGAGGGTTATTGCATTCCACTTATCAGCTGTCCCCTTCTTTCTAATTTCCCAAGACACTTTGGGAGGTACTCTCCAAACTTGAGAGAGAGAGAGAGAGAGAGAGAGAGAGAGAGAGAGAGAGAGAGAGAGAGAGAGAGAGAGAGAGAGAGAGAGAGAGAGAGAGAGAGAGAGAGAGAGAGAGAGAGAGAGAGAGAGAGAGAGAGAGGGAGGGTCCTTGAAGAAGAGTTATGGAATTTGTTAAAGAAAAAAGAGCAGTGGAGTTGGCATCTCCTGATCCAAGTTTCTACAGTTGTCTTTTTATGATGCCCAAACCCATGGTCTCATGATAGATTTGTTGTACCTGAATTTCATCCACAAAATGAAGTTTTGGATGGAAACTAGCATAATGGGGACTGAATGCTGTCATTGAACCTTTGAGATGCTAATTTCCAGAGCCCGATTCATCCTGAGAGGAGGAAGCTTGTTTAGTTTGGAAGGATCAGACCTTCCAGTTCTAGGTTCCTTGCTGTGGGTTGTTCACAGCTGCTCAGTGGCTTTACACTACCAGGGGTTTTGCTTGTTCTGCTATTTAGATGATTGGTTGCTACTACCAGCCTCCAGTCAGGAAGCATTGAGGTTGAGGGAAACACTACTAAGTCTGTGCAATCTAGGCAGATTGTGACCTTTCTGGAGATAAGAATATTATGGTCTACACCTTTGGAGTCTTTTTCATCTTGGAAAAGAATATCCAATTTACTTGAGGCCTTGTCCTCCAGCACAGGATGGGCTCATCCTACTTGGCCATCTCTCATCTTTGTCTCATCTCATCCCTGGGGGGCCAGCAACAGATGAGGTCTCCAATTTCAACTGGAACAGAAAGACTGCAAAACACCATCAGCTACCACTGTCTTAGAGTGAGCTGAAGGACCTACAGTGATGGTTAGACACCATGAATCTACCTCAGGGACAGCCTTTAGAAGTTAACAAGTGGGAGGTGTTCCTGTATGAGTATATGGATTCTTAGAAGGCTGAGAAGTGTAGTGATGAACAGCATTTGATTCAATTTCTCCTTTAATCTGTTTGTATCTGTATCCCCATTCAATATTATCAAGAAAGTGATCAATAAACACTACAGTTCCACAGGGGTCAAACTTATCTTGGTCATCCCCTTTTGGCCTCAGAGAGAATGGTTTCTGTGTCTGATGGAGTCATCCATCAACACCCTGACGTGACTTCCATAGAGGAAGGACCTCCTCAGTTAGCCCCTTTTCCACAGATATCACCCAAAATTTCCATGTGTTGCAAAGGTAGAGACTTGAACAATTACTCTGATTTCAAGGCTATTCCAGAGTAGTGGTAAAGAATTTGCCGCTATTCCACGATTATAAACTGCCAGTATAAGTGGGAGACATTTCAGCAGTAGAGTCAAAGTAAAGATCATTTAGTTTCCTGTCCTTCCAGTCAGAAGTTCGCAGACTTTGATATGTACTTTCACAAAACTTGCCATGTGTCAGTTTCAGCTGTCAAGGGCTGCATGCTCAACAGTGTCTTCTCCATTAAGGGTGCTGACTTGGCACCCCCCCTTCTCTCTCTCTCTCTCTCTCTCTCTCTCTCTCTCTCTCTCTCTCTCTCTCTCTCTCTCTCTCTCTCTCTCTCTCTCTCTCTCTCTCTCTCTCTCTTCTTTGTCTTTTTTTTTTTATTTAAACATTTTCAATAAATACAGCGATATAATTAGGAAGGACATATTAGTAACTAAAGTTTACACTATCATGTGACAAACTATCTTAAAGCTACTGTCCACACATTTACACATACTACAGACTATACACTGCACACTGTACGCAATAAACATCAATGTCAAGGTGGCTGCTGCTGTAGCCATCTGTGGGCGGCAGCCTTTGCCTGCTGGGTGGACATTTGCCTGATGTCTACAGCAGTGGTGAAGGCATTCCAGAGCCTGACCATTGTGGCAGTGAAGGCATGCTGGTGGGTGGTGGAGTAGGACCTTGGGACCTCCAAGAGGGAGTTATTGCTCAGCACCGTCCTCGTTCATTGCTGAGACCTCCTCCAAGTGCCCCTCAGGTCCGCCAGATGCAGCACGTGCTGTACCTGTGCTTTGTGTAGCACTACCAGGATGGTGACTCCTGCGGTGCTCCAAGCAGTCCAGCGCTGGAGCTGCTGCACCAGTCTGTTTTGTCTGCTGCTGCTGCTGTTGCCATGGTTGTTGGAGTGGTCTCTGCTGTTCCCTTCGTGGATAAGGCGTTCTGCCTGCATCTTTACCTTATCCAGCAGGCTGAGGTGACAGCAGGTGCTTGACATCCAGGTGAGGGGGGTGTACTCCATGACAGGTCTGATTTGGCCCTTGTACAGGGTCAGCAGGTCAACAGGGGAGAGGTGTTTCACTCGGTGCAGCAGTGTCACATTCAAGGAGGCATTTCGGGCTACCTTCTCGAGGTGCTTCTCAAAGTGCAGCCAAGAGTCAATCTCCACAAATGTCCTATAGAGGAATGACATCTTCCCTGAGCCTTAGCCTTCCATGCAGCTGTTCCACGTCCTCCTAGGCACGTGATATTACCATGGCCTGGGTTTTGTCGGGGACAAACCTGACTTGCCACCCCTCTCCCCAGGCCAATACGTCATCCAGCTGTTTGTTGACAGAGGTTATCATGTCCTATACTTCTTCTCTTGAGTAGGATTGAGAGAGAGTACAGTTGTCAGCGTAGGCACAGGCTGCAGGGGTGCCCTGTAGGATGTCATTCAGGTAGATGTTCCACAGCATGGGTCCCAGGACTGACCCTTGTGGAACAGAGGCCTGTACTGGGTAGCTGTCTGAGGTATGTCTGTGCACCACCACCCGGAGACTCCTGCCCGTGAGATAGCTGGAGAACAGGTGGAGTAGCTGCGCAGCAACACCTAGTTGCTCAAGCTTCACTATCAGGCCTCAATGCCACATACAGTTGAAGGCTCCAGCTATGTCAAGGGCAATCACCAGGGAAGGATGGCCAGTGTTGAGGGCATCATGCCAGGCCTTAGAAAGGAGGAGAAGGAGGTCTGAGGTGGAGCAGCCTTTTCTGAAGCCAAACTGCTTTGGCAACAGCAGGTGGTGCTGCTCGAGGTTTTTGGTGAGTTGCTTGCTTATGATCCTCTTGAAGATCTTACTGAGTCTGGAGAGGAGTGAGATTGGCCGTTAGTTACCTGGCTCAGACCTCCTTCCATAGTGACAAGCCAGACCCCTCACTGCAAACAGCAGTGAAATATTTGTGCGAGAGGGCCAGTGAGCTCATCAGCACACTTTTTGAGATGTGGGGTCACGCTGTCAGGACCAGGGGCCTTCCTGGTGTTGACGTCCCTCAGGTGTTTTCTGATGGCGTCCTTAGAGATGGCAACGCCCTACAGTCTCAAGGCAGTGAGGCGGGGGAGGGTGGGCAATTGCCTCTCTCTCTCTCTCTCTCTCTCTCTCTCTCTCTCTCTCTCTCTCTCTCTCTCTCTCTCTCTCTCTCTTTAGTTAAACAAATTTATATCAGGCTTAAAACAACATGTTTTTTATGCTGCTTATTAAAAAGCCTATACTTAAATATAAAGAAGAAACTATATACAAAAAAGCAAACTTATCCTACTATATACACACATGATTAACACAGCACTAGTGTGGGAGTTTATGTTTTACGTCACCTGTGGGCAGCCACTTCCACTTGCTGGAGTGTCATTGTCTGTGTGTCACTCTTGGCTGCCGTAAACACATTCCACAGTCTGGAGGTTCTGGCTGTGTAAGAGCGCTGCTGCTGCCTCAAGTAAGATCGAGGCACCTGGTGGTCCTGGACTCCCTCTGGACAACTCATGGTGGGAGCCTTAGCGAGCTGAGATGAAGGACCTCCAGAACCCAGGCCTTATGGTAGACCACCGGCGCTGACACGTCCCGCCAATGCTCCAGTGACGTGATTCCAGTCTGCTCCTCCTGCTGCTGCTGCTGCTGTACGTCCATTCCCTTCAAGTGCGGGGCACGTCATTGTACAGCATCCAGTCTCTGCAAGTGGGTGGGGGCACTTAACATCCAGGACAAGGCACTGTACTCCATACAAGGCCGTATCTGAGCCTTGTAAAGTGTAAAGATGTCCCGGGAATCAAGGTTTCCCTCCATCCGACGCAGTGCAGAAATCCGCTGAGAGGCCTGATGGGCAACAGCAGCAACATGGCGGTCAAAGCATAGGCCACTGTCCACTGTCACTCCCAGCAACTTGACGTGTTCCTGGAGGGGAAGTGTCTGGCCTCCAAAACTCAGACAACCTGAGACAGCCAGGGAGGCAGCTGGGGACTGTGAGATGACCATAGCCTGCGTCTTTTCTGGAGCAAAGCTGACTTGCCACACCTCTCCCCACTCCATCACCTGCCTGAGCTGCCTGTTCAGCTCTCTAACGGCTCGCTGACTGTTGGAGTGGCAGTAGGAGCAGGAGAGACTGCAGTTGTCAGCGTATGCAAGCAGAGTCCGTAGTTGCCACAGGAGGTCATCGATGTATATGTTCCACAGAATTGGGCCCAACACTGAACCCTGTTGAACTGAGGCTTGTATAGGTAACGGCTGGGATGCCTGACCATTGATGACTACCCGGAGGGTTCACCCCTGGAGGTAGTCCTCAAGCAGTTCAAAGAGGTTGCCCTGGACCCTTGGTGCAAAGCTTTTTTTTACAAGCCCCACATGCCAGACCCTATCAAAGGCCCCAGCAATGTCCAGGGCCACCACAAAAGTATCCAGGCCTTCGTCCAGGGCATCCTGCCAGCCTTGGGAGAGGAGGGTGAGGAGGTCCGCTGTTGAGCATCCAGGCCAGAAGCTGAACTGTCTGTCTGAAAGGAGGTGGTGCTTACTCAGGTGATGACAGTGACACCTGCCACTACCAGCTCCAGCAACTTGCCCACCATTGAGAGCAGCGAGATGGGTCTGTAGTTGCTGGGCTCAGACTTTGAGTCCTTTTTGTGGCCTGGTACCACCCGCACCTCCTTCCATATAGAGGCCCACCTGTGCTCCATCAGGCAGGACCTGAAGATACTAGTGAGAGGACCTGACAGCTCACTGGCGCAGCGTTGGAGGAGCCGTGGGTTGATGTCGTCTGGGACGGTAGCTTTGTTCTCTACTTCCCTCATTAGCTGCTTCACCTGTCCACGTGTCACCTGAACATTGGTGACGGCGTGGTCTGTTTCCTGAGGGAGGTGAGGTGGACATCTACCTGGATCAGTGACTGACATCTTCCCTGCAAAAAACTCGGCGAGTAGAGAAGCCTTGTCCTCACAGCTGGCGGCTGTTGTCCCATCCAGCCTGGTTAGTGGAGGAACAGCATCACAGTGGCCTGTCCCTTGCTGCTCCTTGACAAGCCTCCACCAGGTCTTGTGGCCAACACTCTCTCTCTCTCTCTCTCTCTCTCTCTCTCTCTCTCTCTCTCTCTCTCTCTCTCTCTCTCTCTCTCTCTCTCTCTGTGAAAGTAAGAAGAATCCTAAGGATTGCTAAATAGATTGAGACTGATTGAGAATGAAATTGGAATTATGTATATGAGAGTGAGAAAGGATGAAGCGAAAGTAACAAAATGAATAAGGGGGGAGAGAGAGAGAGCGTGGTATCACTCCCTTATTCATTATCTCTAACAGATAAAGGAGAGGGGAGGTGACAGGAAGGAGAGGTTTGAGACAAGATGAAAGAAGGGAGAGGAAAGGAAAAAGGGAGGAAGAAAGAGGTGGCAGATAGGATAGCAATGGCTTGCACAGCTGGTGAGTTAATCTTGTGAGTTGTAGTTTGTTATTTTTATTAAAATTTCAGTGCTCGCACAAATGGAGAGTTTGTCTTGCCAATTTTGGTTAGTTACTCTGATTAAGCTTTTATTAAAATTCCAATGTTTACATGAGTGGTGAGTTCATTATGCCAGTTTTGTTTTGTTATTCTGATTAAATATTTATTAAAATTTTGTTATTGGGGTTGTATGCTACAATGACCATGCATTGTCACATATCCTGCAGCATATACAGTGTTCCCCTGCATATTCACAGTTCGGTATTGACAGTTTTGCATATTTACAGATTTTTTTCTAACTTAGCTAATGGGGAGTTTCCAGAGTTACCAGATGTCACCATCTGCTCAGTGTTTCAGTCCAAAGAACCTGGATTATTCTTTCAATTATTGTAAATTACAGTAACTCTTGATATAATGGACACATTGGGGGAGGGTGGATCACTAAAGACGAAAATTCGCTACAATTCCTCCCTGATACACGATTGGGTTATGTTCTGGAAAATCCATTCGTAAAGCGAACAATCGTATGGCGAAGTTAAGATTAAATGGTAAGAATAGGAATGCATTCCAAGACCTGTATGTATGTGCCCTAATGCCCCCTAAAACCCATAAAAACCATGAAATATCATATGTAAATGTAGTTATTGCCTAAATTAATAAAACACTTATTATATAAATAAAATAAACATGAATAAAGCAGTAAGATAAAATTAAATAAAAAAAAAATTGTACTTACTCTCACTGTAGTGTTGAGTTCATATGTTCCCCCTGAGGCTGGAGAACCCCTTGCCTTAATGGCAAGGGGACATCCAGTATAAATTCAATGATGTATATCACTGGTAAAATTACAGAAAGTAGTACAGCTACAGTAATCCTGGGCACTTCCACACACAACATAGCTGGCGAACATCAATGAGAGCATGGGAAATATTGGCCACTGTAGTGTCATGATACTATGATCATTCACCCAAAGAAATGCCGCTGTACTTGCATGCAGAGTGAGTGAGTGCGTGCTCAAGTAATCATAAAAATGAAGTGCAGCCGATCATGTACCAGGAAAGGGGTAGTAAAGAAGAATGATCATAAACACGAATGATTGTATAATGGTGAATCAAATAGCGGGTAGGACCTGTATATTGAGAGAGAGAGAGAGAGAGAGAGAGAGAGAGAGAGAGAGAGAGAGAGAGAGAGAGAGAGAGAGAGTTGTGGGGTGTGATCCATTGACCTTGACAGTGGCCATTGATGCAACTCTCTCTCTCTCTCTCTCTCTCTCTCTCTCTCTCTCTCTCTCTCTCTCTCTCTCTCTCTCTCTCTCTCTCTCTCTCTCTCTCTCTCTCTCTCTCTCTTTACGACTTATCTTACTAATGTGATGGTCACATCAGGTGTTCAAAATGGCTACCATTATCCTCAATACACAGTTGTGCTTGCTGCAATATGGAATGTGTATTTTTCCTTATAATTTCAGGCCTATTCTTGATGTGTTGTGGAGCTTCCATTATTCTTTACATAAGTTTTTGTTTGTTGTTATTTATCTTTTTAAACACAAATGATGTCATGTATCCCCAAAGATAAAATTATGTCCAATAGTGTGGTGACCTGCAGGCCAAGGATATGGTCCTCCTTGGCCTCTCCACCATTCAGGAAAGGCCTGGTCAAGGTGCTCCCTCACTTGCTTACTGTAGTGTGGTGGTGCCTCGATATACTGGAAAATTAGACAGTGATGGGTAGCTAGGGGCACATCTTCCAGGAGGGAGGGCAGATGATCTATCAAAAATTTTGTATAAGCATCCTTGTTAAGGAAATCTTGGAAGATGTATGTGCCTATCATGTGTTCAACTATGCCACAACACACATTAACAGAAAATCTGTGTTGGAAGTTTCTAGTATTTTGTGAGGATTCTCCTTAGATCACCAATGTTCATAATGGGTATTATGCACTCCAGTACGACAAACTGTGGCTTCGTCAGTGAATAAAATGTATTGGCATAGATGAGAAATCTTGTGCATTTCTCAACACTCCAGGCTTCCATGTAAGAAATACCAGGTCATTGGGAAATTCTTCTAGTGCTGATGTCAGAGTTCTGTTGTGCTGCATAAAAAATTTGCCTCACCCTTCCATGTTCCCCTGTTTTTTCCAGTTCTTGCGCCTGTTCCAGGGAAAGATCCTTTCTCACGAAGATGTTGAATAACTGTATAGAATGTTCAAGCAATGGGACATTTTCTGTTTGGATATCTTAATTTGTATTTTTGCATTGCAACATTTGCATGTCTTTTACAAAATCCATAGACAAACACCATATCCACATAATGTTACTGTAAGTGTATAGCATTGCTGGTAGGTCTCTCTCTCTCTCTCTCTCTCTCTCTCTCTCTCTCTCTCTCTCTCTCTCTCTCTCTCTCTCTCTCTCTCTCTCTCTCTCTCTCCCCACTCAAACTTATGCAACACAGTTTTAATGTTTTCACTTTCACTGTCTTGGTGAGAAACTGTTAAGTGACTGATAATCAGGTAATTTGGTCTTAGCCTCACTCCTCCCCACTCCCAGCCTCTATGCCCATAGCATATCATTTTACTTATCAATAATTACTGTAATAATTACTTGTGTAATGTTTTATCAGTAGGTCATTTGCCCATTATTACCACTCATTTTGTTATGGAATGCTGCAATGCTCTGAAACTTGTAAAAATCATGACTGAATAATTCACAGTTTTGCTATTGGACTTCCACATCAACAACACCTGCCATCCTGTGCTTGGCCCATCCATTGTATCTGTTGCCTGCCAAACACTTGAATTTCATACCATGGTTCAGCGCCTCAAATTGCATATGTCTATAGAGGATTTTTGACTTAGAATAGCTTTTACTTTTATCTCTAGAAATATCCACAGAAACTCGTGCTACACCCTATATTTGGTGCTGTTCAGACCTAATCTAGATTATGCTGAGCAGTTCTGGTCCCCATATTAGAGGAAGGATACAGAATCAATACAAAGGAGATTGACTAAAAGGATACAGGGGATGAGGGGTATTCCTTACAAAATGAGACTAAAATTTTTAAATTTACATTCCTTAGAGAGGCATAGATTAACCTGTACAGTGTTGTACGTTCTCAGAGATAGAGGTCATGTCAGGTTGCATTTTTTTTGTGTACTTTTTTTTTTTTTATTTACCCAGTAAAATGAGAAAAATAAAAAATTGTTTGAAATAAATTTTTTCCATGCTGTGAATGGAAGTGTGGATACCATATAATTTTGATTCTTGGATTTTTTCCCTTCCCAGAGTTCATGATATCAAACTAGGGATGTATAATTTAATATTTATAAATTTTTAAAGCTTTACTCTCCTCTTTACGTACACTTTCCACAACCCTATAGTTTGTGTAATAAATAAGTACTTCTTTACATTACAAATAGAGTAGAACCTTGGTTACTGAATGTCTTTTTTTTTCAAACAAATTGTTTTTTTAACAAAATTTTGAACTAATTATTGCTTTGGTTGTGATACCATAATTCAGTTCTAGGAAAAAGTTACTTGATTTCAAATATTAAAAGACATAGCAAAAGCTGCCATTTATTACTAGTTTATAGTTTCTGTAAGTATTTACTTCTTTGTTATATATTTGGAGGAAAGAGACAGAGTGTAACACAGTAATTCAGTCTTTGAAATAAGGTAAGTGTGATTCTGGTGAAAAGCCATGATGTAAATAAACAGTTTTCGACACTCAGGAATAATTCTGAGCAACCTATGGCTCTCTCGGTGACCCTGCAATGCCGTCACTACCACACAACTGCATTTTTCCAGTAGTTTTTCCCAGCAGCAAGATGTCTAAGTGTTATAATCACCTTCATTTTGGCAGTAAGTGGGTTGCTCCTCTCTGTGCCCCTCTGTAAGGCTTCCCTCACTAGATCGGTCTAAACAGTATCTTCTGATGAGTTCTGTGTCACTGAGTTCATTCATTACATCCTTTCTGGATAAATAATTTGTGAGCTGGTGATATTGTGAAGCAGCCATTATGGCTGTGGGAGCATCTGTCATAAGCCACAAAGAAAGTGTAGATTGGTGTCTGGGAACGGATTAATCCACTGTACATTGATTCCTATGGGGAAAATAGTTTCGATTTTTTAACATTTCGGACTTCAAACAGAATTCAGGAATGAATTCAGTTTGAGAACCAAGGTTCCACTGTACCTGTAAATAAACAAGAAATGTATATCCAACATAATGGTTGGATGTGCATCTGGCAACACCCCACGTCTCAAGGCCGTGACTACTACATCCGCAGCTCTCAAAGAATAGAACATACTATGAATTTTACAACTTTCAGTTTTCTTTTCCAATTACTTTGAAGTCTTGTTTCCTATTTCTTATGCCTGACTGATTATAGATTTGAGAATAACTCCCCAGGAGAAAGTAACTTACTTTATTTATCAGATGATTTTTAAGGAAACACAGCAGCCCGTCCTGTGTAGCAAACTCCATGCAATAATGAGAGCACATGAAAGCATTTTTAACAAAAAATGTATCCCTCTGAAATACTGTAGCTTTCAATTTCATTTTATTGCTTTGATATTATATGCGTATTGACAAATGTAACGAAAAAAAAAAATAATCCCCCAAAATTTTTCAGTTCCTACAGAAGTTTTCAGTCCATAATAACTCTGAACCCAAAGGATAAGTATGCATATGAAAACATTGACTCCTGACTTGTCAAAATATTCTTTGTTACCATTAGTGACAAATCTTATGTATGTACAAACAAAATTGAAGTCCATAAAATTACTGAAAAAGGAAATCATATATATATATATATATATATATATATATATATATATATATATATATATATATATATATATATATATATATATATATATATATATATATATATATGTATTAAACACTTCCCTAAGAGGTGTGTATATATATATATATATATATATATATATATATATATATATATATATATATATATATATATATATATATATATATATATATATATATATATATATATATATATATATATATATATATATATACTAAAAACTGTATGGATTAAGAGGAACCTGAAAGAGGTCTTTAAGTGGTATTGGGGTTGACAAGAGTGACAGATGCAGAATTTTCAGGATCAGTAATCAGGATAGAACAAGAAATAATGGGTTCAAGCTTGGAAAGGTTAAGTTTAAGAAAGAGATAGGAAGGAATTAGTTTTCAAATAGAGTGGTAGATGAATGGAATTAACTCGTTAATCAGGCTATTAGTGTTGAGTCACTAGGGAGCCTTAAAAGATTTGACAAATTTATGGATAGGGATGATAGGTGGAAATAGGTTGGTAAAGTATGTTTCATACAGGGACTGCCATGTGTAAGCTTGATGGCTTCTTGCAGCCTCCCTTATTTTCTTGTATTCTTATATCATTATAATTTCAGCCTCAAAAAAGTTTTGAAAGAGTTTCATAAATATATTTCTATCTAAGGATTATCCTTGTGCACAAGTGATAAATTTTTATCTTATAAATTAAGTAAAGTTTTAATAGGAAGTACCATATTTCCCGCCATATAAGACACTTTATTAATACTGCAAAAATCACACTGCGTCTTATACCCTGATGATTAAGCTTGGGTAGGCCTATGGGTTATGGTTACCAGTACTAGAGTAACACCTAAACACCACTGTTTGACTCCAGAATGAAATATGTTTGTTTATATATTATTAGATAATGATTCCATATCAAAATAGGCCTAATAAATTACTAGATAATGATTATGAACCAAAATATTGCTAAAACATAAAAACCTGTTGCATCAAGATCAAGATTAGAGGCTTTATCATGCACAGGGAGTGTTTTGTTTACCATTTCAAGTTGACAGCTGGGTAGGGGTACTGGAACTATTCAGCCAATAGTGCAACATCTTGAACACAGAGAAAGGCAGAAGTATCGTAGTCATAATTGTTCAGCGACATTTATGATCACTAATAAACTGGTATGATATTTTCTTGCGACTTGAACCAAAGCCTGATTGAGGCACAGGCTATGAAGTTCAGGGAAAAGTGAGGCTTATTTTTTTTATTTTTTTTATTTGTTTATTTATTTATTTATTTATTTATTATTATTTTTTTTTTTTTTATATCCCCTACCAAATTATAGATGCATCTTATACACCAGTGCGTCTTATATGGCGAGAAATATGTTAAGTTATAGTGAAGAGATTACCATAATCTAGGACACTAAATGAAGCTTACTGGATAGCTGTTTACACATTTTAGTTTGATCTGGATAATTTAAGCTTACACTGCAGTATTTATAATTCCATCAGTAGGTGTGTATGTGTGTAGGAATATTTAAGGTTGCAGTAAAGTTGTGTTAGTATTAATAATCCTTTAATATGCTCTTCCCAGAATCCAGGAATCACTCAGGTAATGATGAGATGGTTTCTCTTTATCTCTGCTTTTGCTGTCTTGAGTTGCAGTGTTGTAAAATTAGTTAAAACTTAATTTTTACACATTTTTGTTCTGTTGTAATATCTGCAACATTTGCTATGAAAATTATGTTATTGGTCGGTAGATTTGTTTTATGCATGACAATCTCAAAGCCACCCAATCACAGATGCAGAGTAAAAGATGAATATTTATGCAGCAGAAGTTAAGAATGTGTGATTTTTTTCTTTACCCTTGTGAAACCTTTAGAATAGATTTTATGTGACATGTAAAAGTGATGACCACCACTGACCATGACTCATTTGAACATTGAGCGTTTAGTGTGTATAAGAGACAAGAGTTGGCAATATGGGATTTTACTTTATGAATTTTCCCTTGATTTAGATTATAGCCTCATAACTGGATACTGAGATTTTTCACTTAACCTGCATCACACATAATTTAAATTTAGTCCCATATGCTGCAGCCATCTTGACCATGTATGCACACCCCAATGTTTAGTGCCCTCTAAGGGGTGTGATGTTCCCTTGTGGCACACGATAATTACAAATCCTATCACTGGATTAAGAGAAATACAAATACTGACACTTTTATGATTTTTAATAAATAATGGAATAATCCGAAATAATAATAATAAAAAGAAAGCAATTCAGAAATACAAAATAAATGGTAGCGTATTCTTCAATTACATAAAAACTACGATGGAGATATTTTCGCGACTACTGAGTTGTGGGGGAGACCAGAGAATAAATAAATAAATAACAAATATATACCCAAAAAGTATGTATAGACCTGAGGACAGTCTCACACGGTGATCTCGAACCAGGTGGTTTCACTAGTCCCGTGGAGAAAACCAACAAAAAAAGAACGAAAAAATGCGAATATCTATCCACTCAGAAAACAGTTTATCATCAGGAATATCTGAGGAGAATCCGAGAGGGTCTGAGGAGAATCCGAGAGAGACTGGCTTTAGTAAAATTATTGTTAAATAAACACTTACTTAATATTACAGGAATGTAGGGGGAGACTATCAGACTGCATGCTCACCTGAGGAGAATCCGAGAGAGACTGGCTTTGCTTGTGAGGAAATCGGCGGGAAACTAAGGATAAAGGTCTCCAATGGGGAAATTTATTAAGTTATAATTTTGTTTTTAGTGGGGGGGGGCGACTAGGTTGTGAGTTCAGGGATGAAAAATATGAATAATTAAGTTACTGTTTACTTTATAGTTGTTACTTTAAGAAGTTTAATTCAATGGACTTTTGAAATCAATTGGGGAATTAGTCAAAGTCTGGTATCTCTTCCCGGCTTGCGTAGCAACAGGGGTGACAGGGCAGCGAACCAAAGAAGACTTATCAGATTCGTCAACCTCATTGGCGCGGCGTAATTATCTGGGATTTGTTTGGGCTGGTTTAAGACCTTACCATTATAGAATTAATTTTATCATATTAAGGGCTCCCCATTCTCTGGGATTAGGTGAAAAATTCGCCTCTATAACCTGGCCAAGCAGGAGAAATTATGTTTATTCACGGGGTAAATTTGTTATAGAAGTGGTCAACACAGTGACGCTGAGAGGGGGGGGGGGGAAAAGCAAGGACAAAAGGACACTGAGGAGAGGAGGGGAAGGGGGGGGGTTAGTCACATGGTACTGAGATTCTGGTCATCCTCGCACATTACATGGGCCTTAGCCTAGGAAAAAAATAGAAATATACATAATTAATTTCCCAGCACTACACGAGCCTTTCATCCGTTCTAGAATTTTTCACCTCTCTCTTTTCTCCTTACCAAAAAAAAAATAAAATAACACCTTCACATCCGAGTAATTAGAACCTCCCCTCACCACCACACAACCAAGCCAGGCTGACGAACTGCACGTGATCTCTGTCGGGAAATAATTCTGACATTCTCTCCCATACAATGGCTTGTGGGCCATATCACCACAATGTCTCTTGGAGACATAACTCGGCTCTTTCTCTCATCTCAAGGAAAAAGAAAAGAAATTCCACCCCAACCAGCCTCTTGACTTCCTGTGGTGTGAGGACTTAACCTTAAGTCACTCCGTCACTCTCTGAAACGAGATTCGGCCACCCCAGTACTCGGTTCCTTCCACTCGGACAGTCATTTACTCATCCACACATTCACTCATACCACGAGATACTACAGATGATTACGCGAAGCGCTCGCCACGTCCTGAAGTAATCCACCACAGTATGGCCCGAACGGGTTGTCGAGTGCAGTAGTAGACTGAGAATTAAAGTGGTTCCTTATTCCTTCTCAAATTCTTACATCACCTCTCACATAGTACCCATACCCGTCATACCACGATTCATTACAACCAGTCCAGCCAGACCATGCAAAAGTAAGGGGGGAGACTCTATTTACCCCAAGCACTCTGCTCTTTTCTATACCGTTTTTCCAGCGACATTAACATTCCTCAATATAGCGTCTGGGACGGTTACGCACTCTAGGCGGTAACACTTCAGTTTCTATATCAGGTTGGAACACTGTGTCTTGAGCTGCAACTACGTACTCTTCCTCACTGTGAAACTGTTTGATCTTTTCTGCCGCTCTTTGCACCATCTTTCCCGAGAAAGGGTCTTTCACCACATAACCACCGCCTCCTCTTAAAACTTCCACCACCTTATATGGGCCGTCCCAATCTGGGAAGTGAACTCGCCCCCGTTGTCCAGGACGATGGAGTGAGGAGTCCCGAAGTCGGTAATGTACTGCTGCAGCGCCTCTACAATTCCCTCTGATAGTTTGTTTTTGAGTGGATAGAACTTCACAAATCGGCTAAAGTGATCTACGATAGTCAACACATATCGGTAGCCACCACTGCCTGCAATCATATCCGTCAGGTCTATACCTATCCTATCTAAGGGCTTCTCTACTGAAGGTAATTCCTGATAAGGCTGCTGTAACCCTGGAGAGGTTTTAAATCTTTGACAGGTAAGGCAATTCTTTACGTACTGGGTTACGTCAAACTTGAGATTACACCAGTAAAACAATTCTTCGGCCTTTTTAATTGTCTTTTTCTGACCCAGGTGGCCAGAAAGCTCATGTGCATGTTCTAAAGCTTTAGGAATCAGAACCTGAGGAACTACCAATGAATAATGAATGCTGCCATCAATGTTTTCCTTAGCGTAGTACAGCAACTCATCAATTATAGTGAACTGGTGCAATATACTCTTATGATACTTTTTGGTAGGTATAGACCCTCCTTCCAGATACTCTATCATGTCTCTCCACTTAATTTCTTCCCTTTGTTGAATCTTGATTTGTTCTAAAGTCAGGCCTAAATAGTTTGGAGTAGGACATCGCTGAATGATCCTCACTGGGCGAGAGAGCTGATCGGCCACGTAGTTATACTTTCCCTTCACATATTGGATGTTGTATTGGTATTCTCTCATCTCTAGTATCCAGCGGTTCATCCTGGCAGATTTGGTCTTTCTTTTGAATATACTAGTAAGGGGCTGATGATCTGTGAATATAGTGAAGCTAGTTCCCCACAAATAATGATGGAAGTGTCTACAAGAGAGAAGTACTGCCAAGGCTTCTTTATCTGTAGCTGAGTACCTATTCTCAGTGGAGTTTAATTTTTTTGAAAAATAGCCCAAAGGTCTGACGGACCCATCCTCCTGAGTTTGACTTAAGACGCCTCCTACGTGGGTATTACTGGCATCAGTTGTTAAAATGAACGGCTGGTTACTTTGCGCTCTCGCTAGTATAGGGGCCTGGGCAAGAGATCTTTTTAAGGTATCGAATGCCTCCTGACACTTGTCTGTCCAAAGGAAAGGTTGATCTTTTTTCGTTAGGTTGGTAAGTGGAGTGGCTATTTGAGCGAAATTACTGATGTGTTTCCTATAAAATCCTGCCATACCTAAAAATCGTCTCACTTCCTTGACCTTAGTGGGCGGTTTCATTTCCAATACTGCCTCTACATTCTTTGGGTCGGGTTGACTACCTTCTTGTGAAATTTTATGACCAAGAAACGTAACTTCAGTCTTTGCCATTTCGCATTTAGATAAGTTAAGCTTGACTCCGTTTTCTTTAAGTAAAGCGAAAGTTTCACTGAGTCTTTCGCTGAGTGTGGTGAAGTCTGAAGCCCAAATGATTAGGTCGCCTAAGTAATTTTTCATCCAACCCTTCTTCACGAGAGGAGCTAACAATGAGGCCATATGTCTAGTAAAGATAGCTGGAGAACAGCTTAATCCAAAAGGTAGCCTTTTAAACCTATAGAGAGTCACCCCATCACTGAAGGCTGTGAGGTCTCTGCTACCTTCCTCCAATAGAATTTGAAAATAAGCCTCCCTCATATCTAGCGTGGCATAGAACTGATGGCCAGCTGCTTGTTCAACTAATTCTTCTAGGCGGGGAAGCGGGTAAATGTCAGTAGTTAGGTGTTTGTTGACATGTCGGTAGTCAAGGCACATTCTTTTACTTCCATCCGGTTTATTGTCTAATACTATAGGAGAGAGCCATGCAGATGTAGATTTTTCAATGATATCTCTGTTCTCCATATCTGTTAACATGTTTGATATCAGGGTTTTTGCTTCCTCGGGGTATCGGTACCTAGGACCACGACTAGGCTCTGGATTAGAGATATAAATTTTAGCAGGAGGCCCTTTCATTAATCCAAGTTCGTTTTTGTCTACTATAAATAAATCATGGTGATTGAGAATGATATTTTTTAAGATTGTTTTCTGCTCTCTAGTAAGGTTACTCCATTTCTGTTGTCTTATCAACTCCTCGAGTCTTTGTGGCCTACTCTTTGATTCCTGACACCTTGTTTGGTCGTTGTGTGGCAACAGATCATTGTGGATTTCTAGGGAAGGAGTGGCTTGCTTTTGGTGGATGACTCTGATCATCGGGGAGGAGATGTTTTCAAAAGTGCCTAATAGGGTTCCTGGTTTGATTGTTTTCCGGCCCTTAGTATCATTAATAAATGGGAGGGGGACCTTTTTATTCTCATCTACTGTCACAATCAAGGGGTGATGATTAGGCGTTAAACATGGCTGAGGCTGGATTAACAAAGTTTCTCCTGGGTTTTCTTTCACCGAGATAGGAAGAAACTGAGCTCGGTAGGGATCGAGTTTGATGGTATGAGTTAGACGGATGTGTTCTGTTTGACTGGGAGTGGTAGGAAGAATAGGTACCTCGTGAACTCGTTCCACCTTGCCTTTCTGCCTTTTGATATGATTAACAAGGTATGTGGTTTTACCCCAGGGATGGGGATGACAGCAGCTGCAGTGGCAGCATGCTTGGTATTATCACTGCAGGTGGTGGGAATGGGAGCCAGTGACATTGACACCAGCAGCATGCTTGGTACTATCACTGCAGGTGGTGGGGATGGCAGCAGTGCCAGTAGTAACACACTGTTACTATCACTGCAGGTGGTGGGGATGGCAGTGGTGGCAGTAGTAATACGTTGGTACTATCACTGCAGGTGGTGGGGATGGCAGCAGTGCCAATAGTAACACGCTGGTACTATCACTGCAGGTGTTGGGGATTACAGCAGCTGCAGTGGCAGCATGCTTGGTACTATCACTATAGGTGGCAGGAATGGCAGCAGCGGCAGTGACACCAGCAGCATGCTTGGTACTATCACTGCAGGTGGTGAAGATGCCAATGGTGGCTGTAGTAACAAGCTAGTACTATCACTGCAGGTGATAGTACTAGCTTAATACTATCACCATGGGTGGCAGAGGTGGCAGCAGCACCAGCAGCATGCTTGGCATTATCAGTGTGGGTGGCAAGACTGGTGCAGTGGTGGCAGTACACATACTATTATCACTGCAGGTGACAGTGGTGGCAATGGCAGCAGCAGCAGCAAACAGTACTATCACTTTGGGTGGCTAGGGTGGCAGCAGCAGTGGCAAACAGTAATATCACTATGGGCAGTAAGGGTGCTGGCAGCAGCTGCTGCACACACACAGTATTATTACTGGGGATGGCAGAGGTGGCAGCAGCAGCAGCAAACATGGTACTATAATTTGGGTGGCAGGAATGGCAGCAGCAGCAGCAGAAAGCATAGTACTATCACCGGGGGTGGCTGGGGTGGCGGCAGCAGCAGCTGTACATGCATAGCACTATCAATGTGGGTGGCAGAAGCAGCAGTACACATAGTACTATCACTGGGGGTGGCAGGGTTTGGTGGCAGAAGCCCACACCTTGCCCTATATCATGGACTGGATTTCTTTAGACAGTTCCCACATTAAAGTTTTGAATCCTCACATCAGAGTGTGACTTGGAGCCATGGGTAAATCCCCTTGCATAAGACACAATTTGCATTAGAATATTGCAAATTAGCACTGACTTGACTCTACTCTGCAACTCCATAACTTACTCCTATAGTCTATTGTAGCCCATTCTAGGAGTAAACAGCTAGATACCTGCTACTATAAATAATATACTTACAGGAAGGTATACAAGAGAAGTGATACTAGCAACAAGTTTCTCAGTGAGGAAAATAGATACACAATGTATCTGACTGAACAGTATAAAGAACATCTGTGGACATGAAAATTTCACCCACAGGATCCCACCGTGGTGAATCTACATTACATGAAGTGAAACAAGAAAAGAGGGATGAATGAGGGGAATAAAAAAATGTGAAGAAGGAATAGAGAAAAGAAGAAAAACCCAGCACCACGCAGCTGTTTTGTTTAAGGTGAAATGAAGGAAAAGCCAAACAAAACTGACCCACAAGGAAGAAGGTTATAAAACTGTGACTGTAGCTGAGGAGAACCAGACAGAGATATAGAGGCCAAATGTTTATATATAAACAGGGAAAAGGCAAGCACAATACTGAGAGGACACTGTGTGAATGAGGGAAAAAGCGAGGTGACAGAGCCTTTCTTTACTGCATGATGAGGGAGGTCATCGCCAGTGTTAAGATTTACTGGTTCCTCTACCCGCTCTATAAAGTTAATTGCAGTTTGATTTCTTATAATATTATCATACTGTTCCATCACTGATTTATTTTTTTAGTTTAGTCCACAAGTCGTATTCCAGACTGTCTTGGAGATACGCCCAACATTCTTGACCTTTTCCTGACCTCTAATCCTTCTGCTTATGCTGTCACCCTTTCTTCCCCATTGGGCTCGCGAACAAGCTGTGTTAAACCAAGGTTTAGAAGGTTTAGGACAAGAGAAAGAGTGAGCAATGTACGTCTCCGTGCCAGACACTATCACCTCTGTTATGCTCTCAGCACACAAAGACGGGTCTCTGACACGGAAGCAGTAGTCATTCCAAGGAAAATCAACAAAATACCTCCTCAGGTCCCCCCAACTAGTAGAGGCAAAACGCCAGAGGCACCTTCGCTTAGGGGGATCCTGAGGAGGGATTGGAGCAATAGGGCAAGATAAAGACATGAGATTGTGATCGGAGGAGCCCAACGGAGAAGAAAGGGTGACAGCATAAGCAGGAGGATTAGAGGTCAGGAAAAGGTCAAGAATGTTGGGCGTATCTCCAAGACGGTCAGGAATACGAGTAGGGTGTTGCACCAATTGCTCTAGGTCATGGATGATAGCAAAGTTGTAGGCTAGTTCACCAGGATGGTCAGTGAAAGGAGTGGAAAGCCAAAGCTGGTGGTGAAAATTGAAGTCTCCAAGAATGGAGATCTCTGCAAAATGGAAGAGGGTCAGAATGTGCTCCACTTTGGAAGTTAAGTAGTCAAAGAATTTATTATAATCAGAGGAATTAAGAGAGAGGTATACAGCACAGATAAATTTAGTATGAGAGTGACTCTGTAGTCGTAGGCAGATGGTGGAAAACTCGGAAGATTCAAGAGCGTGGGCATGAGAGCAGGTTAAGTCATTGCGCACATAAATGCAGCAACCAGCTTTGGATCGAAAATGAGGATAGAGAAAGTAGGAGGGAACAGAAAAGGGGCTACTGTCAGTTGCCTCTGACACCTGAGTTTCAGTGAGGAAAAGATGAGGTTTAGAAGAGGAGAGATGGTGTTCTACAGATTGAAAATTAGATCTTAGACCGCAAATGTTGCAGAAGTTAATGAAAAAAAGTTGAGGGGGGGTGTCAAGACACTTAGGGTCGTCGACAGAAAGGCAGTCCGACCTGGGGACATTTATGGTCCCCTCCCCAGATGGGGACTCCGAGGCTGGTGTAGGAGTCGCCATGATGATTTTAAAATTTTTGAGTGAAGGGTGTGTGTGTTATTAGGTGCTTGTAGTTTTGTATGGAGGAAGAGAGTTGTCTTTAGAGGGCAGGCTGTGACTGCCCCCTTGTGTTGTGAGACACAAAGGAAAACGTTCAGTGAGGTCACAGCTGGGTGTAATGATAAGTTCACAGCACCCCCTGAACAGTGCTTTAGACCTCACTGGGAGTAATTATCGTTTTGGCAGGTGTCTACTGTCACAAAGACAGATTCAGCTCTGTGAGTTGGTAGTACACCTTCAGCAGGTAGCAGTGGTCCTACCAGTTGTTGCCAGCATTTAAACACAATATTTCTTTAATGTTTTCCCTACAAATTTCCCATAATAGTCTGAACCTATTATTAGCTGAATTGGAACATACTTCATCTGATATTGTTTTGATCCGCTAATTTTATAGCTTCTGTTTTTAGAAAGTCAGCAGTCTCCTTGTAACCTCTGATGGTTAAATTGGTGTTCATGTCTAGGGTCACCACCGTTCTTATCTTTGTTTTAAATTTGCCTAATTTTATGATGGGTCTTACCAAGTCATAAGTTTTGGTATTATTATTAGTTAGAAAATTAGATTTTTAATTGAACTTGTCCTGTTTTTTGGTAGGTTTAAAGCTGTTACATTTTTCTTGCTTATAAAGCTTTTCTGTGCTCCTGTGTCACACAGCACCTCGGCCTTCATTAGTCATCTTTAACTACTAATGTCTACTGCTGTTTGGAACTGCTGCAGGAAAGATGGGCTGGTTATTATTGGTCTTATCATGTGAGGGGGCTTATTTTAATTTCATACCCTATTACCTAACATAGAGCAACATGATGTACTCCTTTCTTACATGTAGAACACATATGCAAGTTTCTTTTAGTCCTTTATTTGGCGTGACTCACTTATGCATAATGTGCACCTTCCTAACTCCTCTAGTCTATTTATCCTCCTCTTTGTCCCTTGATAATTGCCAGAGTGTATTGAATTATGTTATTCAGAGCAAAATGCATATTTCCTACTTGTTGTTTTTTTTAGGTCTTGTTCCTGCCTTGTCATAGTTAGTATAGTGTGGTACCTCTGTTTTCTCATTCACAGTGGTTTAGAAGGTACCTACTGTCTCTGTAGCCCCATAACTTGGTTTGGTTTTACTTACTGGGCAATAGTTAGGTCTGGATTCACTTCCTTTAACCTTGTAGGGTGGAGTCTTATTCACCCATTCTTGGTAAGTTCTATTAGAATCTATTTTATTTGGTTTGAATGCCTCATCATTGCTCACGTTATTACAAATTTCTGGCAATGATTCATCTATTTCCTTAAATGTGAAGTGGCTCTTTTGATATTTTAAACACAACATTTCTAGTGTTTTCTTATTTAGCTTCCTTTATATAATGGCATTTATCTGCCAAGCTGCATCCTCAATATTATTACTTGTTTTCAGAGTTTCTAATATGCTATTTACATTTATCCTGAAAAGTTGTAAATCTTATAACAATGATTAGGGGATGTTAAGCCTAGGAGTTTGTTGATAAGCTTGGGGGTTATTTGCTCCTTATCATCATAATTCTCTCTGACTGATTTGATAGCAATGTCATAATTTTCTTCATTAATGGCTAATTCAGAGACTAACAGGTACGCAGCACCCTTTAGTTAACTCATTAGATAGGAAAATTTATTTATTGTATCAATGTCTTGTCTTTGATGGATTAATCTCTTATATTTATCCCAGAATGAGGGCCACTCTGTGATGTTTTCTGCTGATACTGCTGGGAGGGTTATATTAGGCTGACCTCTCACCATACAATTAAAAGGAATGATGTTAGTTAAGTTACCTCTCAATAATTTTAATCTGTCTCCAGATTTAATTAACTGTTCACTATGAATTATTTCTTGTTGTTCATAGTCTGATATAAGTTATTCATAGTCTTCATCCTCCTCCTCAATTGTTACTTTAGCTTCTATTTGATTAAAAGTACCCTGATAGCTACTCCACTATTCCTTTATTGATTCTATTACCTTTTGTAATGTAGCTAAGGTTAACTGATCACTGTCTAATATCTCATTACCTTCTCTGATAGTTCTTGTTACCCAACCTTGTTTTGTTGCCAGAGACTTCCTTAAAATTTTGATAAACATGTTTGTGGATTTAATTTTGAATTGTTGTTTCCTGGTTATTTGAACAGATGCCCATTTCCCCCCTGTTTATTACTTATTATAACTCCCAGTTCTGCTGAACTCAACAGGTTGTTGATTGTTCGAGGTTGGGCTTAGTTTAATAAGTGTAATAGGCTCTCAATGCCTCATCCTCTATCTTCCTGTTCATGAATTATCTAAGATGGCAGCACACATGTCCCGTACCTATGGAGTTCCAGTGAACCCCATCTGTGCCCAAATGTTTTTTATAATGGGGAGAACCAAAGCTCAGGAATTGGTTTTCAAGGTTCCTTTTTAAGACTCTATTGATGGCCCTGCTAATTTGATCATATACCCATCGGTTTACAACTCCTGGCCTCAGTTCTTTTAAGTTTCTTGGTTCTATCTGAATGATGACCTACTCTGAGGCACAACGGCTTTTTATTTTCCTTAATGTTTTCTGTCACATCCCTAGGGTCTGTTTCTTGGTTTATGTCATTGCTTCCTAGGAAGAGGACGGTCAGCTCATGGGGCCACTCTAACACTCAATTTGGTCCTTGGTCTTGGTCAAAGACTCAGGCTTGGCCCAGCTCAAAACACCCTTATATCACATCCTATTCAACTGTATATCAAATCTAGTGTTAGAGTGGCTCCACAAGCTGACCATCCTCTTCCTAGGGAGCAGACATAAACCAAGAAACAGACCCTTGGGATGTGACAGAAAATGGTATTTCCCTGGGGGTATTTCTGTGGCCCACTTACACCACACAAAACATAGGTTGACAAGCTTCCAAGACCTGACAACAACAAAGCCTGTCTTCCTCTCTCAGGGCACCAAAAAAGTTAATTTGGGGACTTTTTAGACTTTCAATCACCCTAATGCTCTTCCAGCTAAGACACTAACACAGAAAGCCATATGATCATAAAGAATTGATAACTTAGCTGTGGTATGTATGACTAGCAGGGAGTGGTGGCAACTGGTGAGTTGGTGTTACTGGGTGTTCCAAGCCAGTGGCTCTTCATATTTTTGTAACAAAGACAGACTACTTACTGCTGTGCAGGTTCCCAAACTTCTAAATTCTTAGCAACTTAGGAAAATTTACAAGTGAGGACTACAGAGGCATGGAGAACTGAACTGGCAACTGTTCCTGACTACAGGGGGTCAAACATAGAGCTTGGTTTGTGATCTGCCATGTCAGAAACAATAGCTACCTAGAATCCACACATCTCTAATACTATTTTTTTTTTATAATAGTAACTAATACTTAGCTTGTACTATATTAACTTTTTTTTTTTGTGTGTGTGTGTGTGAGAGAGAGAGAGAGAGAGAGAGAGAGAGAGAGAGAGAGAGAGAGAGAGAGAGAGAGAGAGAGAGAGAGAGAGAGAGAGAGAGAGAGAGAGAGAGAGAGAGAGAGAGAGAGAGAGAGAGAGAGAGAGAGAGAGAGAGAGAGAGAGTGAGAAAACTGATAATTCTCTCTCTCTCTCTCTCTCTCTCTCTCTCTCTCTCTCTCTCTCTCTCTCTCTCTCTCTCTCTCTCTCTCTCTCACACACACACACACACACACACACACACCAATAATGTTTGTAATATATGTGAATGACATAAATGAGGAAATAGTTACATGAACTTATTTGCAGGTGATGCTAAGCTGATGAGAAGGGTAGAAAATGTAAATGACTGTATGGTACTGCAAGATTATTTAAATAAGATAAATAGATGGAGTAAATCTTGGCAAATGGAATTCAATTTAAGTAAATGTAAAGTAATGGAGTTTGGTAAGAGTAAGAAAAGAATAAAATATCATTATGAGATGGATAGTGTGAAGTTACAGAAATCAAAAGAGGAAGTGGATTTGTAAGTAACAGTTACTGAAAATTTTATTCTGGACAGATACATTGATAAAATTACTAAATAGATGATGAATTTGTTGAAAAGAATAAGAATGTCATTCTCATACTTAGATGAAGGAATAATAAAAAAAAAAGTTGTTGATTTCCATGATAAGACCAAGATTGGAATATGCAGCAGTGGTGTGGTCTCCTCATATAAAGAGGAATATTATAAAATTAGAAAAAGTACAGAGCAGTCACTAAGATAGTTCCGGAGTTGAGTAAGTCACCCTATGAACAGAGATTAAGAATGTTGGAAATTCCTACCCTTGAAAATAGGAGAGAGAGAGAGAGAGAGAGAGAGAGAGAGAGAGAGAGAGAGAGAGAGGGGGATTTAATAAACATCTAATTTAATAAACATCTATAGAATGATAAATGGTATGGAAAATGTGGACAAAGAATGTTTTATAAATTTAGACACACTGAGTACAAGAGGACACAGTAAGAAGTTGAAGAAAGTTAAATGTAGAAGAGACATCACAAAGTATAGTTTTCCTCACATAAGTGTGAACAAATGGAATGAACTCAGTGAAGACATTGTCAATGCCATACCTATCCATGCTTTTAAGACCAAACTGGATACATATAGAGACAGGATACTATGAGATTACTCCCCTCCCGTAAACCACAACTAGGTAAATATATACACACACATATACACACACACTGTTGAACTGACTGGCAGCAGTGCAGTGCAGAATTGCTCCTGTATTTACATCCTGCATTTTTATTCTAATATATTCTACAAACAAAGCAATAGTAATTTGTTATAATTCCATACAGATGTTGATAATATTATAAAAGCTGGTGGTAAGACTTTTACACCAGCATGCCGAGTATGTTTTGATGCTCTTTTATCACACACTACTCATTTTCTTTCTCCATTCCTATCCTAACATATTCCACACACAACAGTGTTAAAAACTTGCCAGCATAATTCCATACAGATATTGAAAATACATAAAATGTAAGAATAATTCCATGCAGATGTTGAAAATGAATAAAATGTAAGGCTTTTACATTCACAAAACAGAAAATGTTTTAGCTGCTCTGTTATTACTCATTACTCTTGTTTTATTACTGCATCTCTATCCTAACATATTCTATAGACAACAGAGAGACAGTAAGTTGTCAATATAACTCCATACAAATGTTGAAAATATGGAATATAAATAAAATACCTAGTAGACATACTAGTGTGCACAACATTGTTAAAATGCTGTGACTGTATCATGATCTGCAACCAAGCACAGTGAACTAATCACACAGCCATGGCATGTTAAAGAATAGAGAATAAAGCCAGCTAAAAAAACATATGTGGGACTAAATGCTGTTTTGGATTAAACAATGCCAGAATATCAACAGTCAACCAGTATTCAGAAATGGCATAATGCCCAACATTTCCACTTTTATGGGTCCACAGACAGCATCTGAACAATAGGCCAAGATAAAAATAAATAAATAAAAAAAAAAAGACTGTGATCAGATTAACCCAAAAGAGAAAGAGAACAGTTTGACAAGATAAAATGAAGGGCTTAAAATTAGGAACAAGTAAAAAATATTGGTCACTTCTCTATGGCAGTCAAGAATACAGTAAACCCTCCATTTACACGAGATCTATATATGCACATGTTTTCACTTTAACTTTTTTACTGTGATATACAAGAATTCACACCATTAAAAGTACTGCATAAACTCTTTACAAACACCTGCAAGAAAGGGAAATGCATCAAAAGATTAGATGTTCCAATGTATATCCAGTAGAATTTGGCAGCTGTTGAAGAAATTAAGTGTCCCAGCATTTTTTTTTTTTTTTTTATGTTGGAGGGACACTGGCAAAAAAAAAAATAAAAAAAAATAAAAAAAAAATAAAATAAAAAAGCCCACTGCGATGCCAGTCTCCAAATAGGATCTGAAGCAGTAGTCAAATATTGAAGGATAAGTGTATTGAAACCTCCCTCTTGAAGGAAGTCAAGTCAAAGGAAGGTGGAAATACAGAAACAGATAGTAAGTTCCAGGGTTTACCAGAACAAGGGATGAATGATTGAGAATACTGGTTAACTCTTGCATTAGAGAGGTGGACAGAATAGGGGTGAGAGGAAGAAGAAAGTCTTGTGCAGTGAGGCTGTGGAAGCAGGGAAGGCATGCAGCTAGAAAGATCTGAAGAGTAGTTAGTATGAAAATAGCAGTAGAAGACAGCTAGAGATGCAACATTGTGGCAATGACAAAGAGGCTGAAGACAATCAGTTAGAGAAGAGGAGTTGATGAAATGAAAAGCCTTTTGATTTCACCCTGTCTAAAAGAGCAGTATGAGTGGAAACCCCCCCAACACGTAAAGCATACTCCATACATGGACAGATAAAGCCCTTGTACAGAGTTGACAGCTGGGAGGATGAGAAAAACTGATGGAGACATCTCAGAATGCCTAACTTCATAGAAGTTGTTTTAACTAGAAATGAGATGTGAAGTTTCCAGTTTAGATTATAAGAAGAGAAAAGACCTAAGATGTTCAGTGCAGAAGAGAGGGACAACTGAGTGTCACTGAAGAAAGGATAATTGTCTGTAAGGTTGTGTCAAATTGATAGATGGAGGAATTGAGTTTTTGAGGCATTGAACAATACCAAGTTTTTCTCACCCCCAATCAAAAGTTTAACAGAGGGTGGAGGTTCTTTCCTCTCCTCCACCCTCTGACTACTTCATGCTACCTATTAAAATTCTTCGCAATGATGTTTTCCATGCTCTCGCTGGCCTAAACCCTTGGAAGGCTTATGGATCTGATGGGGTCCCTCCTATTGTTTTCCAAAACTGCACCTCCATGCTTGCACCTTGTCTAGTCAAACTCTTTCAACTGTTTATCAACATCTACCTTTCCTTCTTGCTGGAAGCTTGCCTACATTCAGCCTGTTCCTAAAAAAGGAGATAGTTCTAATCCCTCAAACTACTGTTCTATTCCTTTCATTTTCTGCCTATTTAAAGTTTTTGAATCGATCCTCAACAGGAAGATTCTTAAACATCTATCACTTCACAAACTTATATCTGATTGCCAGTATGAGTTCTGTCAAAGCCACTCTACTGGTGATCTTCTGGCTTTCCTTACTGAGTCTTGGTCATCCTCTTTTAGAGACTTTAGTGAAACTTGCTGTTGCCTTTGACATTAAAAAGCTTTTCATAGAGCCTGGCACAAAACTCTGATTTCCAAACTACCCTCCTATGGCTTCTATTCCTCTCTCTGTAACTTCATCTCAAGTTTCCTTTCTGACTGTTCTGTTGCTGCTGTGGTGGACAGTCACTGTTCTTCTAAATCTGTTAACAGTAGTGTTTCTCATGGTTCTGTCCTGTCATCCACTCTCTTCCTATTATTCATCAATGATCTTCCAAACCAAACTTCTTGTCCTATCCACTCCTCCACTTTTCCATGTCTTTTCTTAGACATCCAACCCTTCAGGAAGTAAACAGTTGACACAGGGAAGCCACAGAATGCCTGACTTCTTATCTCTCTAAAACCTGAATCGTCCAAGGTAGAGTTTTCAGCAAAGGTTTGAGCGAAAAGTTCAGGTTTAGAGATAGATGTGATAGCAGTGGTGCCATCTAGTTGAAATAAAGGTGGGAAAGAAGGAGAAGCAAAGTTATTGGAGATGTTTTTGGCTAGATGCCAGAAGTCACAAAGGGAGTCAGATCTTGAAAGATTTTGACGCTTTCTATTAATGAAGGAGTTTTGACTAGTTAGAGAACAGACTTGGCATGGTTCTGAGCATTATTGAAGAATGAGTCAAATAGCAGTGAAAGGGTTAAAGCAGTCTATTATTTTTAGGAAATTTTTTTTATAAACCTAATCCCTCACGTTAATGCAATGTAAAACTTCCGCACCCTCTTGCGATGAGCTGCCACACTGTAGATTGTGACAGTCGTCTCCACTCAATGCATGATGCTCTTGTTGCAAGTACATGTGTATGCATGTGTGTACAGTGCACAGTTGCATGCAGCATGAAATGTTTAGACAGCATAGTAAAATAATGTTTGCTTCACAACTTCACATTTTCATCTAGACAAAAATCCAGAAATCATAAAAAAAATTACTTTGTTTATGAGGGTGACAATATGGGGAAATGGATGAGTCATTACTGAGACTGTAGTGTGTGAGGTGACAGGAGAGTGGGAGGAAGGATGATACAGGAAAATTTGTTTACCTGTCAGCTATCGTCCATAAAAACAGTAAGGAGATAATGAATAAGGATGAAAACTTGAGTTTCTATTGTACTGTGATATACATGGGATTCACAAAATAGTATTCATTATCAGAAACCAAATGAGAAAGTGTAATTTCCTCCTGTATAGGAACCTAAACCCATTATTACCATTGTTTTTTATGAGAAAATTATGATCTATTTGTAGTGCTGGGAAATTAATTATGTATATTTCTACTTTTTTCCTAGGCTAAGACCCATGGAGTGTGCGGGGGTGACCAGAATCTCAGTACCATGTGACTAACCCCTCCCCTTCCCCTCCTCTCCTCAGTGTCCTTTTGTCCTTGCTTTTTCCCCCCCCCCTCTCAGCGTCACTGTGTTGACCACTTCTATAACAAATTTACCCCGTGAATAAACGTAATTTCTCCTGCTTGGCCAGGTTATAGAGGCGAATTTTTCACCTAATCCCAGAGAATGGGGAGTCCTTAATACGATAAAATTAGTTCTATAATGGTAAGGTCTTAAACCAGCTCAAACAAATCCCAGATAATTACGCCGCGCCAATGAGGTTGACGAATCTGATAAATCTTCTTTGCTTCGCCGTCCTATCACTCCTGTTGCTACGCAAGCCGGGAAGAGATACCAGACTTTGACTAATTCCCCAATTGATTTCAAAAGTCCATTGAATTAAACTTCTTAAAGTAACAACTATAAAGTAAACAGTAACTTAATTATTCATATTTTTCATCCCTGAACTCACAACCTAGTCGCTCCCCCCCTACTAAAAACAAAATTATAACTTAATAAATTTCCCCATTGGAAACCTTTATCCTTAGTTTCCCGCCGATTCCCTCACAAGCAAAGCCAGTCTCTCTCGGATTCTCCTCAGGTGAGCATGCGGTCTGATAATCTCCCCCTCCATTCCTGTAATATTAAGTAAGTGTTTATTTAACAATAATTTACTAAAGCCAGTCTCTCTCGGATTCTCCTCAGACCCTCTTGGATTCCCCTCAGATATTCCTGTTGATAAACTATTTCTGAGTGGATAGATATTCGCATTTTTTCGTTCTTTTTTGTTGGTTTTCTCCACGGGACTAGTGAAACCACCTGGTTCGAGATCACCGTGTGAGACTGTCCTCAGGTCTATACATACTTTTTGGGTATATATTTGTTATTTATTTATTTATTCTCTGGTCTCCCCCGCAATTCAGTAGTCGCGAAAATATCTCCATCGTAGTTTTTATGTAATTGAAGAATACGCTACCATTTATTTTGTATTTCTGAATTCCTTTCTTTTTATTATTATTATTTCGGATTATTCCATTATTTACTAAAAATCATAAAAGTGTCAGTATTTGTATTTCTCTTAATCCAGTGATAGGATTTGTAATTATCGTCTGCCACAAGGGAACATCACACCCCTTAGAGGGCACTAAACTGGTGAGCAGCGGTGGCATTTATTTCGCGACTGACCGAAAGAGGTGGAGACTGGAAATAAGTGTAAATGTTGAAGGTGGCACTTGTAGGGCATAGCCAGATTCCCCGGCATCTAGAGGTAACAAATGTGCAAATTAGGATATTCAGAGCCCCTGGAGCAAAGGCTAGGACTTTCTTTGAGGATGATCGGTTAAATCGAGTACTCGAGTGGCAACATGACTTGACCATCTTGTGGATAGGCAGCAACGACATAGAAACATCTACCAATCCCGCTAGGATTTTCTCCGATGTTAAGAACATCATCAAAGAAATCACTGCCAAATGCCAGTCACTAGTGCATGTCTGCCAAATTGAACCCAGGACCAACCCTAGGGGAATATCAGTGGAGAAATATAAGAAATTCCAAGTAGGAATCAATAATAGAGTAAAGAGAGCCCTGAAGACCCCAAACATTCATTTTAATAATATTCAATTTGTACAAGAACTGAGCGAGGATGGTGTTCACTGGGATGAGAGAGGCCAAGCTCAAGTAATCAGTAAGATCAAAAGAGTTATTGAAGGTCACAGTAGCAATAGAGAGGCAGTGGAGTAGAACACATTGTCCTGGAAGAAGAAAACCTGAGCGCATACTGTGTATCGCAGGTCACCTAACAATCACCCTGAGAGATTGTGTTCTACACCCAGTACGTTAAACTTCCATGTGAGCAAAGATGACTGATAATGTTCGCCTCCCAGGGGGTGGATTAGACCCGTGGCAGGACTTAATGGATCATAACACCAGAGAGAGCCTGGGAGCAGTTAAACATGAAAGTAAAGGGAAAGACTTGAACACTTTAGAACAGGAAGTAGAGGAACTAAAGCAAATCTTAAATCAACAAAATCAGGTAATTGGGCGTTTGGCTAACATCCCTAATTTACACAGAGCACCTAGCACTCCCACCAAACCCCGAGATATCCCAATTCTTGAACTCCACCACCTACAAGGTCTTGACTCAACTACCCAATTGCAAATTTTCATTGAACTGGTGGAGCAAAGTAGCAATGAGGACACCCGCAAAGTGCAAATTGTAAAGAGTAGGGTCAGCAGCGAGCTCGCGGCTCTCATACATAACCATCAAACCTTACATCATTGTCACACCTGGAATAGTATTAAACAATTGCTTCTATCACAATTCTCCCAAGAGGTTAACTTTGACAGGGCGTGGAGAGACATAGACGCACAGACATATGATTGGGTAGAATCTCCCCAAGCATTTGCCAACAAATTCACTTGCAAATATGCCACTCTAGAGACGAGCTTTCCAGGAGAGAAACTCCCTAAATGTAAGAAAATTATCAAAAGAAAGTTGTGGCAGGGCTTAACCCAAGAAGCAAAGGCTAGACTAGAAGGTTTCCTGGATGAGGATTATCCTCTTGATAAATTTATTGACAGGGTAGAACATGAGCGCCAACTGCTCGAGGCTGCCCATACTTCCCCCATTGCTAGAATTAAACCTGAACTGGAAAAAAATCTAATTCAAAACTCATTGGTAGCCCTGACCCAATAACTCAAAATCCCCCAGACCTAACAAATGCAACATCCAAGGAATCAAAGGAAATTTGGGAACTTAAGCAGCAGATTAAAAGTCTCACTGATCAAGTAGGAAGGTTGAGAACCTCCCCCTCTCCAACACAACCCGCTAAATATTGCTCACACTGTCGAACCCATAGTCACACGCTGAGAGAGTGCTGGAGAAAACCTGCACGTGGATCATGCTTTGACTGTAGACAGCATGGGTGCTGGAGAGGAAATAAAAACTGCCCCGGAAAACCAAATCAGAATATATGACTCACCCAGGGATTCACATCCCCCGCTATCAATCTCATAGTTAACAAGAAAATTCTTAAAGCTGTCATTGACACTGGTAGCGGCTATACTTTAATCACAGAGGCTGCGGTAGAGAAATTAGAAGGAACTATATCACAAAGGCGAGCAGTACCTATACTACAAGGGGTAACTGGTTCACCCTTACGAATCTTGGGGATGACCTTACTAGAGATAGGAGTAGGTGAAGAGACTATACACAAACAATGGTGCCCTGTAGTCCCGAATAGCTACCTTGACGCTGACGTCTTACTCGGGACAGACATACTTTCACAAGCTCCTTTTCAATGGAATGGTAAAACAAATACAGTAAAGTGGGGTAAAACCACATACCTTGTTAATCATATCAAAAGGCAGAAAGGCAAGGTGGAACGAGTTCACGAGGTACCTATTCTTCCTACCACTCCCAGTCAAACAGAACACATCCGTCTAACTCATACCATCAAACTCGATCCCTACCGAGCTCAGTTTCTTCCTATCTCGGTGAAAGAAAACCCAGGAGAAACTTTGTTAATCCAGCCTCAGCCATGTTTAACGCCTAATCATCACCCCTTGATTGTGACAGTAGATGAGAATAAAAAGGTCCCCCTCCCATTTATTAATGATACTAAGGGCCGGAAAACAATCAAACCAGGAACCCTATTAGGCACTTTTGAAAACATCTCCTCCCCGATGATCAGAGTCATCCACCAAAAGCAAGCCACTCCTTCCCTAGAAATCCACAATGATCTGTTGCCACACAATGACCAAACAAGGTGTCAGGAATCAAAGAGTAGGCCACAAAGACTCGAGGAGTTGATAAGACAACAGAAATGGAGTAACCTTACTAGAGAGCAGAAAACAATCTTAAAAAATATCATTCTCAATCACCATGATTTATTTATAGTAGACAAAAACGAACTTGGATTAATGAAAGGGCCTCCTGCTAAAATTAATATCTCTAATCCAGAGCCTAGTCGTGGTCCTAGGTACCGATACCCCGAGGAAGCAAAAACCCTGATATCAAACATGTTAACAGATATGGAGAACAGAGATATCATTGAAAAATCTTCATCTGCATGGCTCTCTCCTATAGTATTAGTCAATAAACCGGATGGAAGTAAAAGAATGTGCCTTGACTACCGACATGTCAACAAACACCTAACTACTGACATTTACCCGCTTCCCCGCCTAGAAGAATTAGTTGAACAAGCAGCTGGCCATCAGTTCTATGCCACGCTAGATATGAGGGAGGCTTATTTTCAAATTCTATTGGAGGAAGGTAGCAGAGACCTCACAGCCTTCAGTGATGGGGTGACTCTCTATAGGTTTAAAAGGCTACCTTTTGGATTAAGCTGTTCTCCAGCTATCTTTACTAGACATATGGCCTCATTGTTAGCTCCTCTCGTGAAGAAGGGTTGGATGAAAAATTACTTAGACGACCTAATCATTTGGGCTTCAGACTTCACCACACTCAGTGAAAGACTCAGTGAAACTTTCGCTTTACTTAAAGAAAACGGAGTCAAGCTTAACTTATCTAAATGCGAAATGGCAAAGACTGAAGTTACGTTTCTTGGTCATAAAATTTCACAAGAAGGTAGTCAACCCGACCCAAAGAATGTAGAGGCGGTATTGGAAATGAAACCGCCCACTAAGGTCAAGGAAGTGAGACGATTTTTAGGTATGGCAGGATTTTATAGGAAACACATCAGTAATTTTGCTCAAATAGCCACTCCACTTACCAACCTAACGAAAAAAGATCAACCTTTCCTTTGGACGGACAAGTGCCAGGAGGCATTCAATACCTTAAAAAGATCTCTTGCCCAGGCCCCTATACTAGCGAGAGCGCAAAGTAACCAGCCGTTCATGTTAACAACTGATGCCAGTAATACCCACATAGGAGGCGTCTTAAGTCAAACTCAGGAGGATGGGTCCGTCAGACCTTTGGGCTATTTTTCAAAAAAATTAAACTCCACTGAGAATAGGTACTCAGCTACAGATAAAGAAGCCTTGGCAGTACTTCTCTCTTGTAGACACTTCCATCATTATTTGTGGGGAACTAGCTTCACTATATTCACAGATCATCAGCCCCTTACTAGTATATTCAAAAGAAAGACCAAATCTGCCAGGATGAACCGCTGGATACTAGAGATGAGAGAATACCAATACAACATCCAATATGTGAAGGGAAAGTATAACTACGTGGCCGATCAGCTCTCTCGCCCAGTGAGGATCATTCAGCGATGTCCTACTCCAAACTATTTAGGCCTGACTTTAGAACAAATCAAGATTCAACAAAGGGAAGAAATTAAGTGGAGAGACATGATAGAGTATCTGGAAGGAGGGTCTATACCTACCAAAAAGTATCATAAGAGTATATTGCACCAGTTCACTATAATTGATGAGTTGCTGTACTACGCTAAGGAAAACATTGATGGCAGCATTCATTATTCATTGGTAGTTCCTCAGGTTCTGATTCCTAAAGCTTTAGAACATGCACATGAGCTTTCTGGCCACCTGGGTCAGAAAAAGACAATTAAAAAGGCCGAAGAATTGTTTTACTGGTGTAATCTCAAGTTTGACGTAACCCAGTACGTAAAGAATTGCCTTACCTGTCAAAGATTTAAAACCTCTCCAGGGTTACAGCAGCCTTATCAGGAATTACCTTCAGTAGAGAAGCCCTTAGATAGGATAGGTATAGACCTGACGGATATGATTGCAGGCAGTGGTGGCTACCGATATGTGTTGACTATCGTAGATCACTTTAGCCGATTTGTGAAGTTCTATCCACTCAAAAACAAACTATCAGAGGGAATTGTAGAGGCGCTGCAGCAGTACATTACCGACTTCGGGACTCCTCACTCCATCGTCCTGGACAACGGGGGCGAGTTCACTTCCCAGATCTTCCAACAATTCTGCCAGCAACACCTCATCACCCTCTGTTACACCACTCCCTACCACCCGCAAGGGAACGCCATCACCGAACGACTCCATCGCACGCTCAAATCCATCTTGGCTTCCATGTGCCGAGGTTACCCGCTACGGTGGCCTCGCCTACTCCCTGTGTGTCAGGCCACTATGAATGCCGCCGTCCATACCAGTATCGCCCAACAACCTTTCTTCGCGTTTTTCTCCCGGCATGCGCCCCGAGTGGTGGGTGCCAGGCTACCCGCAGTTGATGGTGACGAGCAAGACGTGGATGTGGTCCGCCGGCTGATCCGGGAAACACACGAGAAAATGACTCGGAAATACCGTAATGCGGCCAACAGGAAACGCAAGGAGCAGAAGGTAGACATTGGGGCATTGGTGTGGGTGAAGCGAGAAACTACAGAGTCAGGAGTGTGTAAGAAACTGTGTGTTCGTTGGGACGGCCCATATAAGGTGGTGGAAGTTTTAAGAGGAGGCGGTGGTTATGTGGTGAAAGACCCTTTCTCGGGAAAGATGGTGCAAAGAGCGGCAGAAAAGATCAAACAGTTTCACAGTGAGGAAGAGTACGTAGTTGCGGCTCAAGACACAGTGTTCCAACCTGATATAGAAACTGAAGTGTTACCGCCTAGAGTGCGTAACCGTCCCAGACGCTATATTGAGGAATGTTAATGTCGCTGGAAAGACGGTATAGAAAAGAGCAGAGTGCTTGGGGTAAATAGAGTCTCCCCCTTACTTTTGCATGGTCTGGCTGGACTGGTTGTAATGAATCGTGGTATGACGGGTATGTGTACTATGTGAGAGGTGATGTAAGAATTTGAGAAGGAATAAGGAACCACTTTAATTCGCAGACTACTACTGCACTCGACAACCCGTTCGGGCCATACTGTGGTGGATTACTTCAGGACGTGGCGAGCGCTTCGCGTAATCATCTATAGTATCTCGTGGTATGAGTGAATGTGTGGATGAGTAAATGACTGTCCGAGTGGAAGGAACCGAGTACTGGGGTGGCCGAATCTCGTTTCAGAGAGTGACAGAGTGACTTAAGGTTAAGTCCTCACACCACAGGAGGTCAAGAGGCTGGTTGGGGTGGAATTTCTTTTCTTTTTCCTTGAGATGAGAGAAAGAGCCGAGTTATGTCTCCAAGGGACATTGTGGTGATATGGCCCACAAGCCATTGTATGGGAGAGAATGTCAGAGTTATTTCCCGACAGAGATCACGTGCAGTTCGTCAGCCTGGCTTGGTTATGTGGTGGTGAGGGGAGTTTCTAATTACTCGGATGTGAAGGTGTTATGTTATTTTATTTTTTTTTGGTAAGGAGAAAAGAGAGAGGTGAAAAATTCTAGAACGGATGAAAGGCTCGTGTAGTGCTGGGAAATTAATTATGTATATTTCTACTTTTTTCCTAGGCTAAGACCCATGGAGTGTGCGGGGGTGACCAGAATCTCAGTACCATGTGACTAACCCCTCCCCTTCCCCTCCTCTCCTCAGTGTCCTTTTGTCCTTGCTTTCCCCCCCCCCCCCTCTCAGCGTCACTGTGTTGACCACTTCTATAACAAATTTACCCCGTGAATAAACGTAATTTCTCCTGCTTGGCCAGGTTATAGAGGCGAATTTTTCACCTAATCCCAGAGAATGGGGAGTCCTTAATACGATAAAATTAGTTCTATAATGGTAAGGTCTTAAGCCAGCTCAAACAAATCCCAGATAATTACGCCGCGCCAATGAGGTTGACGAATCTGATAAATCTTCTTTGCTTCGCCGTCCTATCACTCCTGTTGCTACGCAAGCCGGGAAGAGATACCAGACTTTGACTAATTCCCCAATTGATTTCAAAAGTCCATTGAATTAAACTTCTTAAAGTAACAACTATAAAGTAAACAGTAACTTAATTATTCATATTTTTCATCCCTGAACTCACAACCTAGTCGCTCCCCCCCTACTAAAAACAAAATTATAACTTAATAAATTTCCCCATTGGAAACCTTTATCCTTAGTTTCCCGCCGATTCCCTCACAAGCAAAGCCAGTCTCTCTCGGATTCTCCTCAGGTGAGCATGCGGTCTGATAATCTCCCCCTCCATTCCTGTAATATTAAGTAAGTGTTTATTTAACAATAATTTACTAAAGCCAGTCTCTCTCGGATTCTCCTCAGACCCTCTTGGATTCCCCTCAGATATTCCTGTTGATAAACTATTTCTGAGTGGATAGATATTCGCATTTTTTCGTTCTTTTTTGTTGGTTTTCTCCACGGGACTAGTGAAACCACCTGGTTCGAGATCACCGTGTGAGACTGTCCTCAGGTCTATACATACTTTTTGGGTATATATTTGTTATTTATTTATTTATTCTCTGGTCTCCCCCGCAATTCAGTAGTCGCGAAAATATCTCCATCGTAGTTTTTATGTAATTGAAGAATACGCTACCATTTATTTTGTATTTCTGAATTCCTTTCTTTTTATTATTATTATTTCGGATTATTCCATTATTTACTAAAAATCATAAAAGTGTCAGTATTTGTATTTCTCTTAATCCAGTGATAGGATTTGTAATTATCGTCTGCCACAAGGGAACATCACACCCCTTAGAGGGCACTAAATATTTACACATTTTTTATTCAAGCAGTGTCTTTAGGAACATATACCTGACATAAATGGAGAGTTTACTGTATATGCCAATTTTCTTCAAGAAGTTCCTTTGAGTGCCTGACTGACAAATTACCAAACTTCAGACATTGCATCTTGTACAAAAATTTAAGCTGTAAAGAAATTCCACCCAATTCCTTTATTACCTTAAGTCTTATGGTCGGTGTGAATGTGATGGTTGTAGGCTGGGAGCACTGGGTTTGAGTAGAGGGAACTGTGGGAAGGGAATCATCCTCCTCTTGACCCTGCTGGTGGAATATGAGGCTCTGCAGCATCAGAAACATCCTCTTATTAACTTTTTGTGGACACAGCATGGCAGCTTCTCCCATAGTGAAGAGATACCTGTAATGAAGAGACCAGTAGAAGGACTCATATTGTAAAAACATTAATACAGTAAACCCTATGCTGGATCGGTTGGGGAGAACCACAATCTGATATAAATAATAATTTGGTTTATGTAATAAGCAATAATAATAAATGATGATGATGATGATGATGATGATGATGATGATGATGATGATGATGATGATAATAATAATAATAATAATAATAATAATAATAATAATAATAATAACAACAACAATTTGCTGAACCTATAGATATACCATGTATGATAATCAGTATATAATTTAACTATTAAGACATTTAATATGTACACTTAAGAGGAGGAGGAGGAGGAGGAGGAGGACCCACTCCTCTCTCACTCTCACTCTCAAATCTCCATCTCTCTTGCTCACTATTCTCACTTCTTTCCTTCCCTTTCTCTCTCCTCCAATCTTTTTCCCATCAAAATCCATCACCTACCCACTCCCCTCTTGTTCTCACTGTCACTCTCACTATCACATCGCCAACTCTCTCTCTCTCTCTCTCTCTCTCTCTCTCTCTCTCTCTCTCTCTCTCTCTCTCTCTCTCTCTCTCTCTCTCTCTCTCTCTCTCTCTCTCTCTCTCTCTCTCTCTCTCTCTCACAATCATTTTTTATTCAAATCTGTCACCCACTCACTCCCCTCTCACTCTTACTCTCACATCTCCATATATCTCTCTTCCTCTCTCACATCTCTCTCACATCTTTCCTTGTCTCTCTCAAAATCTTTCTTTTATCCAAATTCATTCCCTACCCACTCCTCTCTCACTCTCAAATCTTCATCTCTCTCTCTCTCTCCCTCTCTCTCACACATCTCTCACCTCCCCTTTTCTCTCTCTCTTTCTTCCAATCCATTTTTATCCAAATCCATCACCTACCCACTCCTCTCACTCTCACTCTCACATCTCCAGGAGGAGGAGGAGCATTGGTGGGCATTATCACGATAAATTATTGCAATAATTTATCGCAATAATAAATATTGGTTATTCAATAGTTATTTTCCTGTCCTATCGATTCATCATTATCACTGATACTTTTAGTTCCAACAAGAGATAATTGATAATTTTAGTTTTTGGAAAATTATTATGTTGATGTTTTAAACTTTCAAAATCAAATTTAGTTATTTTACTTAAAACAGTACTTTTCAATAGTGAAGAGACAGGATAAACACTGAATTTGAAATTTTTCTTTTCTAAGATAAATATAAAAATAAAGATTTGAATTTATCAACTTTTTATTTAAAATATCAATATCGTTATTGCTGGTATCAGAATTTTGGATTTATTGATTTATCAGTTACTGGTTATTCGGCAACAAATTTATCACCAGTTATTGCCAATAAGATAATCATTATCAATTTATCAGTTATTGTGATAAATTTTTTCGTTAACACACCTAGTTGGGAGGAGGGAGGAGGAGGAAGAGGAGGAGGAGGAGGGAGGAAAATTTACAAAGGACCCAATCCCCTCTCACTCTCACTCTCACACAGCCATCTCTCTCTCACACAAACCTCTCTCACTTCTCTCCTTTCTTTCTCTCTCTCTCTCTCTCTCTCTCTCTCCTGATCTTTTTTCCCACCTAAATCTGTCACCTACCCACTCCCCTTTCACTCTCACCGTCACATCTCCATCTCTCTATTCCTCCCTCTCTCCCTTCTCCCCTTGTCTCTCTCACAATCTTTTTCTATCCAAATTTGTTACCTACCCACTCACTTCTCACTCTTACTGCCAAACCTCTCTCACTTTTCCCCTTGTCTCTCTCTCACAATTTTTTTTTTCCCTATTCTCTCTCTATCTTTTTTTTAACCTATTCTCTCTCTCTCTCTCTCTCTCTCTCTCTCTCTCTCTCTCTCTCTCTCTCTCTCTCTCTCTCTCTCTCTCTCTCTCTCTCTCTCTCTCTCTCTCTCTCTCAAAAATGTTTTTTATCTAAATCCATCACCTACCCACTCCCCTTTCACTCACTCACATCTCCAGGAGGAGGAGGAGGAGGAGGAGGAGGAGGAGGAGGAGGAGGAGGAGGAGGAAAAACACAAAGGAAAGCCTGTTATGCACAGTGAGATAGAGTGGGATAGCAAGAAGAATAACAGAGAAAGATAAAGAAAAGAGGCAAAGAGAGTATGAGAAGACAGAAGATGACTAAGGTGTGTTAAGTGCCAGTCCACCCTCTTCAGTTTACTATACAAACTCGTGCC
>NC_087165.1:2658411-2708411 GCF_035594125.1 Scylla paramamosain
CTCCTGTCAGTTTCTTCAAAGTATTTCTTAAGCTAATTGAATTTTCCTTTTTTTATAATTGTATCTTTCAATCCTGTGGTTTCTTCTCCTTACTTCTTGAACTTATTTTACAATTATTTCTATTACCACATGATCACTTTTTCCTACTGGACATTTATATTCCATATTATCTACAATTTTTAGTTCCTTAGTAAATATCAAGTCTAGTCTTAATGGCTTTTCATTTTTCCTGTATCTTGTATTTTCTCCAACCCAATGGGTAAGTGTGTTCTCCACTGACAGCATCAAGCATTTGTATCCCCACAACGTGACCCCTCCTGTGGTTGTCAAATCTTCTCAACAAACTTCTTTGCAGTTAAAGTCTCCTAGCAGTACTATCCTGTCATTCTTACTCACTATTCTGTACAAACAATCTCTTGTGTCTTCCAATGAATTATGAACTAAGATGGGACATATACCACAACAAAGGTCCTTAGTCCTTTTCCTGCCTATTTTATCTTCACCAATTATTTCCACTTTTTCTTCTCTGAAAAATACTTCTTTCACTTGTAGCTCTTTTCTTATCATCATCAATACTCCACCACCGTTTCTTTTTTTCTATTTTTCATCTACATGTTGTACTTTCCTTCCCCAATATTAATTAACTGCAGTAATTTCATCGCTTGATTTAGATTCAGTAATTCCCATAATGGCAGGCTTATTTTCTCTTAGGAAATCATTTAACTCTTCTTGTGCTAAAAATATAACATTGATAATGGTATATGCCACCTTTAGCTCTTTCAACTCCTTTCCCTGTTTCCTATAAACCAATTCTTTAATTTCAAGTCTACTACTTTCAAATAGTTTATTTTCTCTTCCTCGGTTTATTCCCCATTATTTTCTTTTGCCTGATTCAACATGTTCATTTTCCTTCTTTCCTCTTCCCTTCAGTCTCTTCATATTCATATTTGTTTATAATTGTCTTTTTTTTTATAGTTTCCAGGCATTAGACTAGTTTCAGCAACAATCTGAGACCTAAACCTAACTTTTATTGGCCTGTTACCTCCTTCCACATATTCACCAATCCTTGTCATTTCTTTAGTCTCTTCCACTGTGCTGTCACTTTCCTCTCTTCAACTTGACTAATCACTTTCTTGATTAACTCTATCAAATTTCTTTCTTTCATATTTGATACACTTCACTTCATCCTTGACACCAAACACTACTACATGCTTATTCTTTTCTACTGTGTCCCTAACTAACTTCTCATTTTACTTGATTACTTTCACCACAGAATTTTCCAATTCCTCCTTCAACTGCATTTCCATAATGTCTTTTATATCTATCTTCCTGCTTCTTTGTTCAATCTTGCTGCTTCTTATTAATTTCCTTGACACTCTGTGTGTTTACATCTACTCTCTTAACACAATCTTTAACTTTCTCTGCATAACTGCCACAGTTTTTCCTTAGTTCACTATTTTTTTCTTTCTAGACAAGTTACCCTAACTGTCAATTCGTGAGCAGTTTTTTTCTAACAGTAGAAACTTCCTAAATACAGTCATCTTTGGTATTTCTACCTTTGGTATTTCTGTTTCCTCTGGTTAAAATCTTCTAAAATCCCTTATACCTGGAATTTTACTAATGTCTTCCAGCCAACTCTCCATTTCATCTTCATCCTTGGCCATTTGTTTATGTTTATCAGCTGATCTGTAGTGCTGAGAAATTAATTATGTATATTTCTACTTTTTCCTAGGCTAAGGCCCATGGAGTGTGCGGGGGTGACCAGAATCTCAGTACCATGTGACCAACCCCTCCCCTTCCCCTCCTCTCCTCAGTGTCCTTTTGTCCTTGCTTTTCCCCCCCCCCTTTCAGCGTCACTGTGTTGACCACTTCTATAACAAATTTACCACGTGAATAAACGTAATTTCTTCTGTTTGGCCAGGTTATAGAGGCGAATTTTTCACCTAATCCCAGAGAATGGGGAGCCCTTAATATGATAAAATTAATTCTATAATGGTAAGGTCTTAAACCAGCCCAAACAAATCCCAGATAATTACGCCGCGCCAATGAGGTTGACGAATCTGATAAGTCTTCTTTGCTTCGCTGCCCTGTCACCCCTGTTGCTACGCAAGCCGGGAAGAGATACCAGACTTTGACTAATTCCCCAATTGATTTCAAAAGTCCATTGAATTAAACTTCTTAAAGTAACAACTATAAAGTAAACAGTAACTTAATTATTCATATTTTTCATCCCTGAACTCACAACCTAGTCGCCCCCCCCCCCCACTAAAAACAAAATTATAACTTAATAAATTTCCCCATTGGAAACCTTTATCCTTAGTTTCCCGCCGATTTCCTCACAAGCAAAGCCAGTCTCTCTCGGATTCTCCTCAGGTGAGCATGCAGTCTGATAGTCTCCCCCTCCATTTCCTGTAATATTAAGTAAGTGTTTATTTAACAATAATTTACTAAAGCAGTCTCTCTCGGATTCTCCTCAGTCTCTCTCGGATTCTCCTCAGATATTCCTGATGATAAACTGTTTTCTGAGTGGATAGATATTCGCATTTTTTCGTTTTTTTTTTGTTGGTTTTCTCCACGGGACTAGTGAAACCACCTGGTTCGAGATCACCGTGTGAGACTGTCCTCAGGTCTATACTCGTACATACTTTTTGGGTATATATTTGTTATTTATTTATTTATTCTCTGGTCTCCCCCACAACTCAGTAGTCGCGAAAATATCTCCATCGTAGTTTTTATGTAATTGAAGAATACGCTACCATTTATTTTGTATTTCTGAATTATGTAACTGAAGAGTACGCTATCATTTATTTTGTATTTCTGAATTATGTAACTGAAGAGTACGCTACCATTTATTTTGTATTTCTGAATTGCTTTCTTTTTATTATTATTATTTCGGATTATTCCATTATTTGTTAAAAATCATAAAAGTGTCAGTATTTGTATTTCTCTTAATCCAGTGATAGGATTTGTAATTATCGTCTGCCACAAGGGAACATCACACCCCTTAGAGGGCACTAAACTGGTGAGCAGCGGTGGGATTTATTTCGCGACTAACCGAAAGAGGTGGAGACTGGAAATAATTGTAAATGTTGAAGGTGATGATGATGCCAAGCGAGACATTCAAAGGAGGGCGTGCACGTGCATGGTGGTGAGCAGGTGATGATTGGAGAGGCACAGAACGTTCAGGATGGAGGAGGAGGAGGAGCAGGAGTCTTTGTGTATAGGAAGGAGAAAGAAGGAGGATAGGAGTAATAAGTAATAATGCAAGGAGAATGGAGGAGGAGGAGGAGCAGGAGTCTTTGTGTACTCGTATAGGAAGGAGAAAGAAGGAGGATAGGAGTAATAAGTAATAATGCAAGGAGAAAGGAGGTGGAGGAGGAGTAATGAATAACAATGATTAAGAGGAAAACCAGAGGAGGAGAAATAGTAATGAACTATAATTTTTTTCTTGAGTAATGACAAAACATGCACATGAGCTTTCTGGCCACCTGGGTCAGAAAAAGACAATTAAAAAGGCCGAAGAATTGTTTTACTGGTGTAATCTCAAGTTTGACGTAACCCAGTACGTAAAGAATTGCCTTACCTGTCAAAGATTTAAAACCTCTCCAGGGTTACAGCAGCCTTATCAGGAATTACCTTCAGTAGAGAAGCCCTTAGATAGGATAGGTATAGACCTGACGGATATGATTGCAGGCAGTGGTGGCTACCGATATGTGTTGACTATCGTAGATCACTTTAGCCGATTTGTGAAGTTCTATCCACTCAAAAACAAACTATCAGAGGGAATTGTAGAGGCGCTGCAGCAGTACATTACCGACTTCGGGACTCATCACTCCATCGTCCTGGACAACGGGGGCGAGTTCACCTCCCAGATCTTCCAACAATTCTGCCAGCAACACCTCATCACCCTCTGTTACACCACTCCCTACCACCCGCAAGGGAACGCCATCACCGAACGACTCCATCGCACGCTCAAATCCATCTTGGCTTCCATGTGCCGAGGTTACCCGCTACGGTGGCCTCGCCTACTCCCTGTGTGTCAGGCCACTATGAATGCCGCCGTCCATACCAGTATCGCCCAACAACCTTTCTTCGCGTTTTTCTCCCGGCATGCGCCCCGAGTGGTGGGTGCCAGGCTACCCGCAGTTGATGGTGACGAGCAAGACGTGGATGTGGTCCGCCGGCTGATCCGGGAAACACACGAGAAAATGACTCGGAAATACCGTAATGCGGCCAACAGGAAACGCAAGGAGCAGAAGGTAGACATTGGGGCGTTGGTGTGTGTGAAGCGAGAAACTACAGAGTCAGGAGTGTGTAAGAAACTATGTGTTCGTTGGGACGGCCCATATAAGGTGGTGGAAGTTTTAAGAGGAGGCGGTGGTTATGTGGTGAAAGACCCTTTCTCGGGAAAGATGGTGCAAAGAGCGGCAGAAAAGATCAAACAGTTTCACAGTGAGGAAGAGTACGTAGTTGCAGCTCAAGACACAGTGTTCCAACCTGATATAGAAACTGAAGTGTTACCGCCTAGAGTGCGTAACCGTCCCAGACGCTATATTGAGGAATGTTAATGTCGCTGGAAAGACGGTATAGAAAAGAGCAGAGTGCTTGGGGTAAATAGAGTCCCCCCCCCTTTACTTTTGCATGGTCTGGCCGGACTGGTTGTAATGAATCGTGGTATGACGGGTATGGGTACAATGTGAGAGGTGATGTAAGAATTTGAGAAGGAATAAGGAACCACTTTAATTCGCAGACTACTACTGCACTCGACAATCCGTTCGGGCCATTCTGTGGTGGATTACTTCAGGACGTGGCGAGCGCTTCGCGTAATCATCTATAGTATCTCGTGGTATGAGTGAATGTGTGGATGAGTAAATGACTGTCCGAGTGGAAGGAACCGAGTACTGGGGTGGCCGAATCTCGTTTCAGAGAGTGACGGAGTGACTTAAGGTTAAGTCCTCACACCACAGGAGGTCAAGAGGCTGGTTGGGGTGGAATTTCTTTTCTTTTTCCTTGAGATGAGAGAAAGAGCCGAGTTATGTCTCCAAGGGACATTGTGGTGATATGGCCCACAAGCCATTGTATGGGAGAGAATGTCAGAGTTATTTCCCGACAGAGATCACGTGCAGTTCGTCAACCTGGCTTGGTTATGTGGTGGTGAGGGGAGTTTCTAATTACTCGGATGTGAAGGTGTTATTTTATTTATTTTGGTAAGGAGAAAAGAGAGAGGTGAAAAATTCTAGAACGGATGAAAGGCTCGTGTAGTGCTGAGAAATTAATTATGTATATTTCTACTTTTTCCTAGGCTAAGGCCCATGTAATGTGCGGGGGTGACCAGAATCTCAGTACCATGTGACCAACCCCTCCCCTTCCCCTCCTCTCCTCAGTGTCCTTTTGTCCTTGCTTTCCCCCCCCCCCCCTCTCAGCGTCACTGTGTTGACCACTTCTATAACAAATTTACCCCGTGAATAAACGTAATTTCTTCTGTTTGGCCAGGTTATAGAGGCGAATTTTTCACCTAATCCCAGAGAATGGGGAGCCCTTAATATGATAAAATTAATTCTATAATGGTAAGGTCTTAAACCAGCCCAAACAAATCCCAGATAATTACGCCGCGCCAATGAGGTTGACGAATCTGATAAGTCTTCTTTGCTTCGCTGCCCTGTCACCCCTGTTGCTACGCAAGCCGGGAAGAGATACCAGACTTTGACTAATTCCCCAATTGATTTCAAAAGTCCATTGAATTAAACTTCTTAAAGTAACAACTATAAAGTAAACAGTAACTTAATTATTCATATTTTTCATCCCTGAACTCACAACCTAGTCGCCCCCCCCCTTCTAAAAACAAAATTATAACTTAATAAATTTCCCCATTGGAAACCTTTATCCTTAGTTTCCCGCCGATTTCCTCACAAGCAAAGCCAGTCTCTCTCGGATTCTCCTCAGGTGAGCATGCAGTCTGATAGTCTCCCCCTCCATTTCCTGTAATATTAAGTAAGTGTTTATTTAACAATAATTTACTAAAGCAGTCTCTCTCGGATTCTCCTCAGTCTCTCTCGGATTCTCCTCAGATATTCCTGATGATAAACTGTTTCCTGAGTGGATAGATATTCGCATTTTTTCGTTTTTTTTTTGTTGGTTTTCTCCACGGGACTAGTGAAACCACCTGGTTCGAGATCACCGTGTTAGACTGTCCTCAGGTCTATACATACTTTTTGGGTATATATTTGTTATTTATTTATTTATTCTCTGGTCTCCCCCACAACTCAGTAGTCGCGAAAATATCTCCATCGTAGTTTTTATGTAATTGAAGAATACGCTACCATTTATTTTGTATTTCTGAATTATGTAACTGAAGAGTACGCTATCATTTATTTTGTATTTCTGAATTATGTAACTGAAGAGTACGCTACCATTTATTTTGTATTTCTGAATTGCTTTCTTTTTATTATTATTATTTCGGATTATTCCATTATTTATTAAAAATCATAAAAGTGTCAGTATTTGTATTTCTCTTAATCCAGTGATAGGATTTGTAATTATCGTCTGCCACAAGGGAACATCACACCCCTTAGAGGGCACTAAAGATCCACCTTTCGATCAGGCACCACCACCTTCTGCCATTTCCCAATTTTTTTTTTTTCTGACTACATGGTGGGACAGTATACCATACCCTTATGCAACCACAACTTAGTCCTGGAGGCTGTGCTTAATCCAACTTCTATCTGGAAATGCTGTATTTGTGGAGCCCACCTACAACACGTCCACTCAGGACACTAGCTCCGCTGTGTGTGTATTTACCTAGTTGTTGTGTTTTACCTAGTTGTGCTTTATGGGAAAAGAGCTATGCTCATGCTGTCCCATCTCCATATCTTCTAATATCCAACTTAGCCTTAAATCGATGTATACTTTCTGCTTTTGCTATCTCCTCATCCAGACTGTTCCATACATCATTACTTTTATATGGGAAACTATACTTTTTGACGTCTCTTCTACAAGCACTCCTCTTCAGCCTCTTTCCATGTCCTCTAGTGTCCCATGTATCCCAGACCATTAAGTCACTCCAGTCCACCTCCTCTACTCCCTCATATGCTTTATATATCACAATCAAGTCTACCCTTTCTCTCCTCTTTTCCAACGTTGGTAGATGTATCCTTTCCAGTCTCTCTTCATATGAAAAGTCCCTGATACTTGGTACCATCTTCATAGCTGCTCTCTGAACTCTCTCCAACTTCCTTATATCCTTTTTCTTGTATGGCAACCACACTACTGCTGCATATTCTAGTCTAGGTCTTATCAGTGACACGATCATCTTCCTGACCATCTCTTCACCCTTATGTAATGAGTGCAAAACTAGGGCACAGTTAACCTACCTTAATTAGGCTCACCAAGCACTCACCACAAGAACCCACTGATTAATTTAAACCTCCTGCTTAGGTTCACAGAAACCTGGGCCACAATTTAAAAATTTAATGATTGAATACATAATAAAGAAAACACAAATGAGTACATAATAAAGAAAACACAAATAAAATATGAGTGCTTAACACTCTTAGAGGCCACACTGCTGGCACTCCAAAATACCTGATCCCATGAGAAAATGGGTAAATCCACATACAAATAAACAGGAGAAATAAACACTTCACGCACCAACACAAGAAATGTTATATGCCACTGACAGTCCCACCCTAACCAGTACCCCCAGGACCCTCACACCCTATAGGCCCAACCGCACACCGACCCAACGCGCTGAAGGTACGCCACTACCACTACCCCGAAGTACTGCAGCTCTTCCTCCATGCACGGCGGTACTAACACCATAGCAGCCAGGGACAGCAAGTTCCTCACTGCAGCCTCCTAGTTCACAGTATCTGCTACGGTGCCACCTCACTGACGTCCCACAGCACACTGCCAAGACCAAACTCCTGCAAATCAAATGGCAAATCCACCACTACTCTGCACCCTGTCTCTCTCTCGCTCGCCTCTCCCGCCAAAATTCCCACAACAACAAACCTCCAGGGCCTTAAGACTCGTTTTGGCGGGACTCGCTGACTAGTCTGTGAGCCTCTCGCAGGCGTGCCCACTTCAACTTCTTACACTTATATGCAAAGGCTTGCCTTATTCTTCTCAACAAGTTACAGGTTTCTCTTGTAATTTTGCTAATGTATCTCTTCGGGGTCAGGTTCCCAGTCACTGTAACACCAAGATCCTTTTCCTCTTCTGCTCCACTCAACCTTACACCATTCAACACATAATTTCCTTTTACTCTTCTTGTACTTTTCCGAATTCTAGTACTTTACACTTCTTTAAATTAAATTCCATTTCCCATCTATAACTCCAATCTGATATCTTGTTCAGGTCTTCTTGTAACGTTCCACAGTTTGCACTCTCAACTTTCTTCAGCAACTTTGCATCATCCACAAAAAGGCTCAAGTAGCTGTTCACACTCTCCGTCATATCATTTATATAGACTGCAAACATGATTTGGTGCAAGTACTGAGCCTTGGGGTACTCCACTTATGACTTCCCTCCATGATGATTTTTTATCTTTTACCACCGTTCTCATTTCTCTGTTTGTCAAGAAATTTTCCATCCATCTCAGCAGGTCCCCCCTTAGCCCACCATTATGCTTCAACTTCCACAACAATTTCCTGTATGGCACTCTATCAAAGACCTTCTTCATGTCTAAATAAACACAATCAGCCCATCCATCTCTTTCTTGCATTATATCCACCACTCTAGAATAAAAACTCAGTAAGTCTGTAACACATGATCTCCCTCTTAAATCCAAATTGTTGCTTTATTATTACATTTCCTTCTGGGTACTGCATCCATTTATGCTTCACCAATCTTTCACACATTTTACACACCACACTTGTTAGAGACACAGGTCCATAGTTTAAGGGCTCCTCTTTACTACCACCTTAGTAGATTGGCACTATGCTGGCTCTCTTCCATTCAATTAGGACTCTATTTTCAATTAGGGAGCTCTCAATAATATTATGTATTACCCATGTCAACTGCTGATTGCACTCTTTTAGTATCGATCCTGACACTCCATCAGGTCCAGGGGCCTTCCTAACATCTAGTCCCTCCATCTGTTTCTGGACATCCTCTTCAGTCACTTGGATTTCCCCCAGACCCATTTCCTCACTCATCTCACTCTGCCACACAAATGTTTTCTCTTTTGTGAATACTGATTGAAAACTCCTGTTCATTATCTCTGCCAATTCAGCCGGATCCTCACACATTTGACCATTCACCTTCAATCTGCTTATTCCTTCTCTATTTTTCATTTTGCTGTTCACATATCTGAAAAATAGTTTTGGTTCCTCTTTTGCATTTGTCCATAACATCTTTCTCATAATTTTTCCTTTCTTTAATAACTCTTACATATTTATTTCTTGTAGTTGTGTAGTTTTGCCATAGCACCTGCGTATTTTTCCTCCGCCATCTATTCCATGCCATTTCCCTCTCCTCCCTAGCTATTTCACATCTTCTGTTATACCAGTCATTGTTATATCTTCTCTTTGTCTCTACTTTTGGTACATATCTTTTCACTCCCTCTTCATAAATATTGATGAAAGCTTCCCACTTCTTTTGCACATTACTTGCTGTGATAAGTGTACTCCAGTCCACTTCACCAAAGTATCTCCTCATTTGTTCAAAATTTGATTTACCATAATTAAATCTTTCACTTTTATAATCTTCACATCTACTTTTCCTCTCTTTTTTCTTTAATACAAAACCTTATCATGACATGGTCACTTTTTCCTGGTGGACAACTATAGTTCATGTCTTCTATAATATCTGTTTCTTTTGATAATACCAAATCGTCAAATATTGACTTGATTTGATAATATTAAATCAAGTGTGTGTGTGTGTGTGTGTGTGTGTGTGTGTGTGTGTGTGTGTGTGTGTGTGTGTGTGTGTGTTTCATGGAAAAGTCAATGTGTCCAATATCAGCTGGTCCTCTGGTCTTGACACAGTTTTGATCATCAAAATATCTCTTCATGACAATTATTACCTGCTCAATTATTTTTTCAGGATCTGACATATAAAATATTACTCATTGTGGAAACCAAAGGGAAAATATTTCAAACTAAATACATGAACTAAATATGTAGCAGGAGACTAGAAATAAATGTCAAAATACTTGGAGCTTAACCCTTATGCTCCGATGCACACGTGTGTGGCTTCATGGCAAACCTCGATACACCAAGTCTGAGGCTTCAATCAAAATTCACACCTTCCTGAGGTTGTGACGTCATGTTTCTCTTGGAACACACACCATTCACAGAGTTATGACTGGCCAAGCCTTGCTGCCTTTTTATCCCACTGTCCAGTCAGAATTCTTTTTTTAGTGCTGGATGATAACAATTAGAGGAAGGCTCTGGGGCACAAGGTACATAAGAGTTGCTGCTCTGTACTTATTCACCTTATAATGCTTTTGTTCTTTTCATATTTCTATGCCACTTTACTACTTTGAGGTTTGTAAAGTAACACAAGTTGAAAATACTCTGAATGAAAACTTTGCCATGTACAATGGTCAATCGTGATGAGACATTTACTATGAGTTTTCTAGTGAGTCAAGCAGACATGATGATGAGATTATATATGATGATAGGAGTTTTTTTTTTCTTTTTTATGTAGGAAGGATACTGGCCAAGGGCAACAAAATTCTAATAAAAAAAATGCCCACTGAAATGCCAGTCCCATAAAAGGGTCAAAGCAGTGGTCAAAAATTGGTGGATAAGTGTCTTGAAACCTCCCTCTTGAAGGAATTCAAGTCATAGGAAGGTGGAAATACAGAAGCAGGCAGGGAGTTCCAGAGTTTACCAGAGAAAGGGATGAATGATTGAGAATACTGGTTAACTCTTGTGTTAGAGAGGTGGACAGAATAGGGGTGAGAGAAAGAAGAAAATTTTGTGCAGCGAGGCCGCAGAAGGAGGGGAGGCATGCAGTTAGCAAGATCAGAAGAGCAGTTGGCATGAAAATAGCGGTAGAAGACAGCTAGATATGCAACATTGCGGTGGTGAGAAAGGGGCTGAAGACAGTCAGTTAGAGGAGAGGAGTTGATGAGACGAAAAGCTTTTGATTCCACCCTGTCTAGAAGAGCAGTATGAGCGGAACCCCCCAGACATGTGAAGCATACTCCATACGTGGACGGATAAGGCCCTTGTACAGAGTTGGCAGCTGCGGGGGTGAGAAAAACTGGCGGAGACGTCTCAGAACACCTAACTTCATAGAAGCTGTTTTAGCTAGAGATGAGATGTGAAGTTTCCAGTTCAGATTATAAGTAAAGGACAGACCGAGGATGTTCAGTGTAGAAGATGGGGACAGTTGAGTGTCATTGAAGAAGAGGGGATAGTTGTCTGGAAGGTTGTGTCGAGTTGACAGATGGAGGAATTGAGTTTTTGAGGCATTGAACAATACCAAGTTTGCTCTGGCCCAATCAGAAATTTTAGAAAGATCAGAAGTCAGGCGTTCTGTGGCTTCCCTGCATGATATGTTTACCTCCTGAAGGGTTGGATGTCTATGAAAAGACGTGGAAAAGTGCAGGGTGGTATCATCAGCATAGGAGTGGATAGGACAAGAAGATAAGTGGGTGACAGGACAGAACCCTGAGGAACACCACTGTTAATAGATTTAGGAGAAGAACAGTGACCGTCTACCACAACAGCAATAGAACGGTCAGAAAGGAAACTTGAGATGAAGTTACAGAGAGAAGGATAGAAACCGTAGGAGAGTAGTTTGGAAATCAAAGCTTTGTGCCAGACTCTATCAAAGGCTTTTGATATGTCCAAGGCAACAGCAAAAGTTTCACCAAAGTCTCTAAAAGAGGATGACCAAGACTCAATAAGGAAAGCCAGAAGATCACCAGTAAAGCGGCCTTGACGGAACCCATACTGGTGATCAGATAGAAGGTTGTGAAGTGATAGATGTTTAAGAATCTTCCTGTTGAGGATAGATTCAAAAACTTTAGATAGGCAGGAAATTAAAGCAATAGGACGGTAGTTTGAGGGATTAGAACGGTCACCCTTTTTAGGAACAGGTTGAATGTGGGCAAACTTCCAGCAAGAAGGAAAGGTAGATGTTGACAGACAGAGCTGAAAGGTGTAAGCACGGAGGCACAGTTTCGGAGAACAATAGGAGGGACCGCATCAGGTCCATAAGCCTTCCGAGGGTTTAGGCCAGCGAGGGCATGGAAAACATCATTGCGAAGAATTTTAATACGTGGCATGAAGTAGTCAGAGGGTGGAGGAGAGGGAAGAACAAGCCCAGAATCGTCCAAGGTAGAGTTTTTAGCAAAGGTTTGAGCAAAGAGTTCAGCTTTAGAAATAGATGTGATAGCAGTGGTGCCATCTGGTTGAAGTAGAGGAGGGAAAGAAGAAGAAGCAAAGTTATTGGAGATATTTTTGGCTAGATTCCAGAAATCACGAGGGGAGTTAGATCTTGAAAGGTTTTGACATTTTCTGTTAATAAAGGAGTTTTTGGCTAGTTGGAGAACAGACTTGGCATGGTTCCGGGCAGAAATATAAAGTGCTTGAGATTCTGGTGATGGAAGGCTTAAGTACCTTTTGTGGGCCACCTCTGTATCATGTATAGCACGAGAACAAGCTGTGTTAAACCAAGGTTTAGAAGGTTTAGGACGAGAAAAAGAGTGAGGAATGTATGCCTCCATGCCAGACACTATCACCTCTGTTATGCACTCAGCACACAAAGACGGGTCTCTGACACGGAAGCAGTAGTCATTCCAAGGAAAATCAGCAAAATACCTCCTCAGGTCCCCCCAACTAGCAGAGGCAAAACGCCAGAGGCACCTTCGCTTAGGGGGATCCTGAGGAGGGATTGGAGTGATAGGACAAGATAAAGATATGAGATTGTGATCGGAGGAGCCCAACGGAGAAGAAAGGGTGACAGCATAAGCAGAAGGATTAGAGGTCAGGAAAAGGTCGAGAATGTTGGGCGTATCTCCAAGACGGTCAGGAATACCAGTAGAGTGTTGCACCAATTGCTCTAGATCATGGAGGATAGCAAAGTTGTAGGCTAGTTCACCAGGATGGTCAGTGAAGGGAGAGGAAAGCCAAAGCTGGTGGTGAACATTGAAGTCTCCAAGAATGGAGATCTCTGCAAAAGGGACTGTCATCACTGTCAGTGATGATGACAGTGATGAAAAAACAGATAGAAGTAAAGGTGAAGAAGAGAACAGCAGTGAAAATGACAGTGAAGGTGAAGATACATCTACTCCTGTGAATAGCCTAGCTGCAGGAGGCATTAAGGTGCCTGCCTCCAGCTACTAGGTCTACTGTCCTCATTCTAATGTGGGCCCTTGTTCAGAATGCTATTCAAGGTATCACAAAAGGCTCAAAATGCAGTATGTTTTTTCTCACTAGAAGTAATACTTTTAGAAATAGGAGAAACATAGGTATATTTTTCAAGTGAAATGTGGAACTTAATTTTCTTGTACATTGAATTTATACAGATATTTTCCTATAACACTGTGATGCCTGGTTTATTTTTCTTTACAAATTTACAAAGTGCAACTAATTATCATTAAAATGATAGATTTCTTGCTTAGTATATTGTCACATATTGACAATATAAAAATTCACCTTTGTTTTACATGTATGCTAAGCCACTTTTTTTTTTAATATTTGCAGGGTGTAAGGGATAAATGCAAGTATTTAGTTTATAATAACTATTCTGTAGTGTTTATCACAGTATCACATAGCCAGTGTTAGCACAAACCCTTAGGGTTAATATTTTGTAGAACATGTACACAGGAGAGATGAAACGAATGTTTGTTTTTTCATTCATGAATGCGAATTCAAATTTTTTGTTTTGAAAAATACGCAAATGCAAATGCAAATTACAAACATTGCATTCCAATCCATATTCCATTGTTCAAGTACTAGTAATATATAATTTCTTATCATGAACCCTTAGGATTAATATTTTGTAGTATGTACATACAGCAAAGATTTTTTTTTCATTCGTGAATGTGAGTGCAAATGCAATTTTTTTTGTTTTAACCCTTTCTATACGATGAAGCCTATGTAGGCATCATGAAGCACCATTAGAATATACAATGACACCTACGTAGGCATCATAATTACATTATGTTTTAGTTGTTGTTGAGTGATCCAGTATTCTGTCTTGGCTCTTAGCTACAGACTGCATATATTGTCCTTGAGGTTCAACTGCTCCTCCCACCATCCCTATTCCCACCAAACAAATAAATAAGATAATCCATGCCCTACCCTCCATCCACAATGAGGAAGTGTCATTGACAGAGCCTTACATCACAGTTTCCCCTCCTATGGTCCCTTTCTTGTCTTCCATATCCCCCTATCCTTCTCTTGATCCCATATACCTCCACCAGGGAGGGGAGACTGTATAGGGGGAGTACAGTTCCCCCTTCCTTGGTTCATTCCTTGCCCTCTCTCTCTCTCATGGAGAGAGGTTCCATCAAGGTATAGCATCAATGGAAAGCAGACACAACAGAAAATGGAGCCCTGCTATGTTGGTTGACTTCTGCTGCAGCCTGAAGACGTCTTATGAAAGACGTAAATACTAAAATATAGGTTAATACATTATATAATGTTAACAAACATACTGAATCATTATATATTAATGAATTAATTACCATGGACACATTTGATCTGACTTTGGGAGCAAAATACGAGTATATTTATGGAATGGTGGAAATTGGTATTAATTACATAATTATTAAATCAGGAATTTAAAAGAAAATGTGAAGTGATTGGAAAGTTTAGTTATCAAATTTGGTTTCAGCACACTCAACTTCATAATAAATTGCACATGAGAACTATGTTTTTTTCTTGACCCTGAAATTTGTTGTACAGTGACATTTGTTAAAATTTTGGTACATAATTGTAGTTGTGTTATAACAACCATGCACTGTCGTGTACCCTACTATACCTGTAATATGCAATTTCTTAATATCATAACTAATTTCTTTGAGAATATGGAGGATTTTACATCAGACATATTTGATTTCTAATTCCTTTACTGAATTAATTTTGAATATATTGTAAGAGTTCAGCCATTGAAAACTGACTAGCTAAAATTTTGTCATTGTGCAGTTATGCAGCAAGTAGCTGCAATACTTCGGTGGAAGCTGGTGACAATAGTTAATGTGAGAGAGGCAAGTATGTTTTCAAGACTGACAGTGAGCAACTGATCGATAACTATTGACATGAGGCCCACCTAGGGATGGGAGGGAGGGACAGGGTTGCCACTTTGCATTCTGTCCTCCCTCACTACATGACCACACTATCAGCCCTCAGTCACAGTCATACATACTCCTTTGTGTAAACTATAAACTCTAAAATTTGCTATTTTTTTTAAATTACAAGCATCTATTTTTATTAAAATTGCAAAAACATTTCCCCAAAAAATGGTAATGAAAATGCAAATGCAAATACAAATGCATATGTTGAAAACATCGTGAATATTTACACCTAAAAATGTGAAAGCAAATATTCATTCCATCTCTAGTGTACATTACATCTACATGTATCACAGGAGGGATTTTAGAATGTGCATCTCCAGAGAATTGTATGAGCATATATATACCAAGTCCTACAGTGAAACAACCACTGACCACTGACAGCTCAGCAGATTCTGACCATCCTAATTCTGCTATGAAAAGGTCCAAAAGAGTTATGGGCAATATGAGTATAAAAATAAATCAATAAATAAAATAAATAAATAAATAAAAACATCTTTCACTGTCAAAAAAAAAAAAAAAAAAATGACTACAGAGGCTTGATAGTGAGTCTGTGCACCATCTGACTGATGAATATGTTCATATAACTGTTTGTGGTTAAAAATAAACTGAAAGACAAACTACTGAGATTCTAGTGACAATGACAAAAAAAATAAAAAAATAAAAAAATAAATAAAAAAAATAATAACAATAATAATAATAATAATATCAGGAAAAGCCTCCTCCCTCCAACTATTTTATGTTACCCATTAAGATCTTTCACAATGATGTTTTCCATGCCCTCTCTGGCCTTAACACTTGGTAGGCTTATGAATCTAATGCTGTCCCTCCTATTGCTCTCTGAAACTGTGAAGCTCCCAACTTCTGATCTCTTAAATTTCTGATAGAGACAGAGCAAACTTAATATTGTTTAATGCCTCAAAAACTTAATTCCTCCACCTACCAACTGAACACAACTTTCTATATAACTATCCTCCCTTTGACAGTGATGCTCAACTGTTCTCCTCTTCAACGAATATCCCCAGTCTGTCCTTTTACTAATAATCCAATTTTACGTCTCATCTCTAGCTATAAGAGTTTCTATGAAGTTAGGTGTTCTGAGTCATCTTCCACAGTTTTTCTCACACCCCTAGTTGCTAACTCTGTAAAGGGGCCTTATCCATCCATGTAATGAGTACAGTTAAAATGTATGAGGGAGGGAGGGGGGAAGGATTCCACTTATACTGCTCTTGTAGACAGGGAAGAATCAAGAGTATTTTGTCTTATGCATACCTCCCTTCCTCCTGTGGCCTTACAGCACAAGACTTTCTATTTTCTCTCACTTCTTTTCTGTCCACCTCCATAATGCAATAATGCAAGAGTTAAGCAGCAGTTTCAGTCATTCATCCATTTTTCTAGTAAGCTCTGAAACTCCCTGCCTGCTTCTGTATTTCTTTCTTCCTATGACTTGAGCTTTTTCAAGGGAGTGGTTTCAAGATACTTATTGTCAATTTCCTTATTATAATGTTACGAAAGCACAAACCTCAGCACTCCCGTAGACGCCCACAATTCCCCGACAGTCAGGACAGCACTCGGGAACACCAGCAGGCTAGACAAGAGATGCTAAGGGTACCACGTCCCACGTGATTCACGCACAGCCAGACAGAGCGGGTAGACAAACAGTGGGCAACACTTTCTTCCTTTACTAGTTCCGTTAGTTACAGGCAGTTACAGACACAGGCAGGGACAGTCAAACTCTTCAGGCTCACGCAACAGGCACTCGGCACGGAGGACACGCAAAGACAAGTTATCCAGAGCGGGGCCAACAACACACTGCCCAGTCACTGCAGTCACGCGACTTCTCTCCCGCCATTCATGCACCACTGCCAGACACCAGGCACAGCTGACACACACACACGCACGTCACACACTCAATCCCACAGAAAGAAATAAAGGCAACTTAGACTAAACAACAATAATACCCGGGCGTTACATCACCCCCTCCTTTACAAAAAGGTCGACCCGACCTTGCCTCTCCTTATATCTCTCCCTCAGAGTCAATCAACACAAAATCATCATAACGCCGTGGGCGGCGTCTGTCCCTGCGCGGCCGAGTGGGCTGAGGTTCCTCTGCTGGCTCTGAGTCGCGGCAGTCGCCCACCCCTGACTCCTCAGCCTCGGCCTCCTCTGGCTCGCTGGGGGTGGTGACAGCTGTCTCCGGGGACTCGTCGATTTCCTCGGCAGCAGAATCGGCATCATCGCCGCCACCTCCCCCGAAGCCCCAAGTGTAGTGCCCAGGACCGTGATAGCGCCACAGACGGTCCACATGCACAATGGAAGGGCGACGGCGTCCACGCTGGATTTTGTACGTCACCCCCGAGACCACGGCGATGACAGTGTAAGGCCCCTCCCAGGGGCTCTGGAGTTTCGGAGAGAGGCCACGCCGGCGGCGAGGATTATGCAGCCACACTTTCTCGCCTACCGCGTAACTCGCCTCCCTCACTCGCCGGTCGTAAAGACCTTTCATGGCCTGACTCGCTGCCCTCAACTTGCCTCTCACCCGGTGGTGTACCTCCGCGAACCGCTCCTGCAGGGCGGCTGCGAACCCAGAGGTGACTGTGGGGAGGTCAACATCAGGAGGGCGCCCCGTGGCCAGGTCAATAGGAAGGCGGAGCTCCCGGCCAAACATCAGCTGGGAGGGCGAGTGATCGGTGGCTTCATGGACGGCGGAACGGTATGCCATCAGCATCGCCGGCAGCTTGACGTCCCAGTCCTCCTGCCCCGCCCCACAATACTTGGCCAACTGTTGAACTAGCGTCCTATTGAAACGTTCAACCATGCCGTCAGACTGTGGGTGGAGCGGGGTGGTACGCGTCTTATAAATCCCCATCAAGTCACAGCACTCGCTGAATACACGAGACTCAAATTCACGGCCCTGATCGGAGTGCAGCTCGACGGGCACGCCAAACCTAGAGAAGAACTGGTCGACTAGTACACTCGCCACAGTCTCTGCCTCATGATTGGGGATAGCATACGCCTCTGGCCACTTAGTGAAATAATCCATGGCTACACAAATGTACCGGTTCCCGCGGGGAGTGAGGGGAAACGGGCCGGCAATGTCCACTGCCACCCGCTCCATCGGTGCCCCTACATTGTACAACTGCAGTGGGGCCCGGTTACGGTGCGCTGGGCCCTTTTTAGCGCTGCACACGTCACAGGCCCGGCACCATTCCGTCACGTCACTGCGCATTCCTCCCCAATAGAACCGCTGGCGGAGGCGTTGAAGGGTACGCTTTTCGCCTACGTGGCCACTCGTCACACCCGCGTGCACTTCCTTCAATAGTTCCGGCCGCATAGTACGAGGCACTACCACAAGCCAGGCGTCTCTGCCCATCCCGCCTACCGCCTCCCACCTTTTCACTAACACCCCGCTCTCGTCAATTGATAGCGTCTCCCACTGGCTTACCAAACACTTAGCGGCGGGGCTTTCAGCCGCCACTACCTGCCAGCTGGGGCGCTCGTCGCTGGCTTCTAGCCAACGCACGACGGGGGCTAGATCGGGGTCACTGCGCTGCGCCACACGCCACCGCTCATTGCACTCGGCGGTGTTTGCAGGCACACGTAAACGGCGGCACACTGTGTCCAACACCCCAGGAGCGCCAGGTGAGGAGGCCTCACACGGGCTGGGCTCCCTGGCGGTGCAGTGTGAGCAACTAGCCTCACACGGGCGTCGGCTCAGGGCGTCAGCATTGTTGTGCACGCGTCCTGGGCGGTGAACGATCCGGTAGTTATACTGCTCCATGCGCCCCAACCACCTCGCCAACTGTCCCTCCGGCCCCTTAAGCGTCTTTAACCACTTCAGGGCGGCATGGTCAGTACGGACGGTAAACTCGGCGCCGTACAGGTAGGGGTGGAAGTGTTCGAACGCTTTCACTACGGCCAACAACTCTTTCCTGGTTACACAGTAGTTGCGCTCTGGTTTACTAAACTTGCAGCTGTGGTAAGCCACTACGTGTTCCTTGCCGTCCTTTACCTGCGACAGCACAGCCCCGACGCCCTCGGCACTGGCGTCGGTGTCAAGCAGGTAGGGCAGCTTCGGGTCAGGGTAAGGCAAGACGGGCGCCTCCACAAGCGCCGCCTTCAAGCTGTCAAAGGCCGCCTGACATGCCTCATCCCAGCGGAAGCTCGCCCCCTTCTTGGTGAGACGGTTAAGAGGAGCAGCTAAGGTGGCAAAGTTGGGCACGAAACGGCGGTAATACGTGCAGAGGCCCAAGTAGCTCCTCACTTCAGCTACGTTGGAGGGAGTGGGCCAGTCAGCCACCGCTGCCACCTTGCCAGGGTCGGTGCGCACGCCACCACTGCTGACGACATGTCCCAGGAACGGCACCTCATGCTGGAAGAGGAGGCACTTCTTGGGGCTAAGCTTGAGATTGGCCTTCCTCAGGCGCTGCAGAACCTCCTCCAGCCTCCCCAGCTCCTGCTCGAAGGTGCTCCCGAAGACTATCACGTCGTCCAGATATACGAGTGCCGTTTTCCACTGCAGGCCGTCTAGCACTCGCTCCATCAGCCGCTCAAAACAGCCCGGGGCGTTGCAGAGGCCAAATGGCATGACGTTAAACTGCCACAGGCCCTGCCCGAAAGAGAAGGCCGTCTTAGGCTTGTCCTCCTCCGCCATCTCCACCTGGTGGTACCCTGACTTCAGGTCAAGTGTACTGAACCAGCAGGCCCCGACCAGAGCGTCCAGCATTTCGTCTATCCTCGGCAGGGGGTAAGAGTCCTTCACCGTCACGTCGTTCAGGGCCCGGTAGTCCACACAGAAGCGCTGCGTTCCATCTTTCTTCTTTACCAGGACTACCGCCGACGACCAAGGACTGTCTGATCGCTCGATTACCCCTTGCGTGGCCAGGTCGTTCACTGCACGCTGCATTTCTTCGCGCCTTGCTGGTGCGATGCGTCGGGGTGGGCTCTTGACCGGTGCGTGGGTGCCAGTGTTGATCGTGTGTTTCACCAGTGACGTGCGACCCAAGTCCGAGGCGCTCTGGCTGAACACATCGGCGTACCGGCCCAGGGTGTCACACACGAGCTCCGTCTGCGCCTCCGTCAGATTGACAGCGCTCCGGGTCGCTAGATCCTCCAGGAAGCTCGGCAGCGGGGCTCCCTCGGCCGCCCGCTCACCCTGCGGCGGTGCCTCGGCACGCTGCACCTCCACGCACTCGCCCACCGCTGTTCCGGCGGGTATGTTGCGAGCCTCGTCGGAGAAGTTAGCCAGTAAGACAGTGACTACCTTCTCCCCCGCTTGCACGAGGCTCCTTCCGACTGCCACTCCGTCAGCCAGTCGACAGTCGCTGGCTGGTTCCACTAGGCCCTCCGTGCTCTGCATCGGCCGTGCGAGTCGACACTGTACTCGACACTCAGAGCGCGGGGCCAACTGCATCCGCCGTGTCGTCACTACCTCCGACCGGCCGACCTCCGGAAGGAAAGGCACATCGTATCCACATACCTTTATCACCTTCCGTCCAAAGTCTACGCAGGCCCTGGTCTTCTTCAGGTAGTCGTAACCCAGCAGACACTCTTCCTCCAGCTCGGCAACATACACGGGCAGGTTCACCTCCGCGCTGCCGACACTTATTCGAACGTCTACTGGGCCTTGCAACGGCATGCAGTCCCCCGTTACTCCACACAGCCTGTCCACGGTGCACGGGAGCCACTCAGCACTTACCAGCCTCCGCTGCACGATGGTGCGCTCAGCCCCGCTGTCAATGGTCATGCAGCAAGGCCTTCCATTAACCGCATCTCGTACCTGCACTGCGCTGACGGTGAGGTGGCACTTTACACAGCACGGGGCATTGGCACCTTGGCAGGCTGTGAGGTCGCCCCCTCCTCCAGCCCGCTGCTGTTTCCCGCCTCAGCAACCTCCTTGGGCTTGGGGGAGGCGCTGGAGCGGTGGCCCGATTTGCCGCATGCGGCGCAGCACGTCTGGAAGGCTTTGGAGTTAGGCCGATCGAGGGAGCGCGTCCTTCGTCCCCTCGGACATTGGCTGCGTCTATGGCCTCTCTCACTGCAGCCCCAACAGCGGCCGGCGAACTCGGACGGGCTCGCCTCCCATGACGCCGCCTTGTGCTCCACCTTCGCCTTCCGGCCCCGTACCTCACCGCGAGGCTGGGCAAGAGAAGAGAGGCTGGTCGTCGTCTGTAGGAAGGCCTCAAACTCCATAGCCCGTGCCAACGCCACCTGCACGTCAGCTGGGTGTGCCTGCTTCACATAGATTTGGAGCTGGTGGTCCTGGAGGGCGTCTACGAACGCGTCGCGCGCCAGAACAACGACCATGTCCTCGGCCGCGCTTGGATACGCCCTCCTCACCAGCCCTTCTACGTCCTGCGCCAGCTGGGAAAGGGTTTCGTCCTTCTCTCGCGTCCTCTTCTTAAGCTGGGCGCGGTATACCTCCGCCTGATGACGGTGTCCGAAACGTCGCCGCAAAGTTTCGGACACTGCTGCGTATGAGGTGCGCTGGCTGGCAGGGAGATGACCCAGCACTTCCAACGCCGGGCCTCGCAGCGCTGTCGCTAGTTGCAGGGCCTTCTCTGCCTCCCCCCAGCCCTGGGCCAAGGCCAGCATATCGAACTGGGTGACGTAAGACTCCCAGCTGACCTTACCATCGTACTCCGCTGGCTTGCGTCTCACGTGACGAGGTGACGAGCGGGCTGCCTTAGGGCTCGGGGGCGGGGAGGCGGCACGGGGAGGTGAGCCCGGCGGTGTAGGGGGCAGGCTAAGCCCTCCCCTCCTGTCCCGGGTGGGCGGCCAGCCCCCAACGGCCATCTCGGGTGCTTCCCAAGGACCTGCTTCCCCCACAGGGCCCCATCCAAGGCCCCCAACAGCAGGTGGGGCTGAGGCCACACTCCCTTCAGGTCCTGGGCTAGTCACGGGAGGCCAGGCGGGGGTTGCGGGCAGCTGTACACCTCCCGCCAAGACGCCACGTGGCGGCCACGCGCCCTGCCGCCAAACACTCGCGCCCTCACGCAGGTCTGCCACCTCTTCCCGCAAGGCTTGGAGTTCACTTTTTACCTCCTGTTTCACTGCCTCACACGAGCGATCAGTATACGCCTGCGTTTCAGCCCTCAGAGAACCTAGGCTGCTTTGCAGGGCTTCCATCAGTCGTTCAGTTTGGGCAGCTTGTGTTGCCACGGTTTGCTCGTGCCTTTCCTCCTGCTTCTGAGCCATACTCGCCAGTTGGGACATGAGGAGGTCCATCTGGGTGGGCTTCTCGTCACCAGCATCACTAGAGTCGTGACTAGACCCACTCAGTCCCTCACACTGGTCAGCAGCACCACTCTCGCCCGCCATTTTGTCTACCACCTTGTCTGCCATGGTTTCTCCACTCGAGTCACGTAGGTCTGTACGAGCACACACTTAGCATCCCACTCCTGACGCCATTGTTACGAAAGCACAAACCTCAGCACTCCCGTAGACGCCCACAATTCCCCGACAGTCAGGACAGCACTCGGGAACACCAACAGGCTAGACAAGAGATGCTAAGGGTACCACGTCCCACGTGATTCACGCACAGCCAGACAGAGCGGGTAGACAAACAGTGGGCAACACTTTCTTCCTTTACTAGTTCCGTTAGTTACAGGCAGTTACAGACACAGGCAGGGACAGTCAAACTCTTCAGGCTCACGCAACAGGCACTCGGCACGGAGGACACGCAAAGACAAGTTATCCAGAGCGGGGCCAACAACACACTGCCCAGTCACTGCAGTCACGCGACTTCTCTCCCGCCATCCATGCACCACTGCCAGACACCAGGCACAGCTGACACACACACACGCACGTCACACACTCAATCCCACAGAAAGAAATAAAGGCAACTTAGACTAAACAACAATAATACCCGGGCGTTACAATAATTTTTTACCTGTTTAAGGACTGGTTCTGTGAGCCTTTTTTTTTTTATTGCTCTTGGCCAGTATCCCTCTCACATGAAAAAAAAATAAAAATTAAATAAAAAGAAATTTTTAAAAATATCATAATGAACTGAAAACTGAAAGCGAGTGTCAGTACCCAGAAGGTTGGCTGCAGAAATTTAAGTGCCTAGAAATGTGATGGAAAAGCTTCATCTAATCACACAGCAGCTGATAATTAGAGAACTTCCCAAAATAATATAATGAAAAGCTACGTCCTGACCAAGTTCACAATGCTGATGAAACAGCTTTGTACTAGTGGTACATGCCTAAGAAAAACTTTAACAATGACAGATGAGAGAGCTCTAACAGAATTAAAAAATCCTGAGGATAAGTTAATTCTTCTTGGATTGCTGATGCAACAAGCACAAACAAGGTGAAGCCGGCAGTTAAAGGAGACAGTCACCATTCAAAATATCTCAAATAGGTAAACAATTTAATTTTCATTCTTATGCAAATAAGAAAAAAAAAGGAAATATTTTCTAACTGGTTCAATAACAACTTTGTAATGGCAACACAAGCACATTGCAGGGAGGCTGATTTGGATGAAAAGTGGTTTTAAAACACTTAATGGGCAGATGATAGGGCCCTTAAAGGATGGGTGAGTTTTTTTCAGTTGCAAGATAAAAGGCAAGTGACAGATTTTTCCAGCTGCAAGATAAAGGACAGGTGATGATTTTTGCCTTTTCCCCACTCTCCTTTTGAATTTTACACATTGATTTTTGGTCAACTCACTCCTTGGCCTTTACACATCAACTATGCTCTCACTCAGTGTTTCCATGACTGTCGTGATGATGAGAAATACAGTTTTTTTCCTTCTCTGTCCAACTCCAAGCCAGACTTTCCACAATGAGTGTCTTCAACTCTTCATAAGCCAGATCTTAATAGGAGGCAATCTAAGGGAGGTCACATGAGCTGCAAATTTGGTGACCCATGTGAAAATGTGGTGAATTATGGGTTATCAGTGAAGAGCACAAGGAAATGGCTGCTTACCTACTACCAAGTACACTCCCAGCTCTAGTATTAGCACCACACCCCAAAGAGGCTAGTCCACATTCAATTTGAGTGACTACAGCCTGCTGGTAGGATTCCTGTTCCCTCTGCTCCACTGCAGCATAGGTATGATCATCAGAAGGAAAATAATCAAAAGGAAAGGCCATCAACTGCTTCCTCTTCCAGTCATTGTAAGTCCTAGGCAGATTATTCACAACAAACTGCCTGTGTAATATTAACATCCTCAATGAAGGATCTCAGAAGGATGCATGACATCTAAATTTGTGTTACCAAGTGCATTCATGCAGTGTAAAGCCTGCTGCAAGTTATGAGGCAAGGCTTGAAAATGCACCCAAAAATCTGATCTATCCATGATGTAATATCTACAAGACTACCCAAATTTTCTCTATTCACGTAGCCAGATGCCAAAGAATATTCGCCAAAAGGGGCTTATTCTCCAGCAACCCTTCATTGAGAGGAGGAGCCCTGCTTAATTCCCTTTCCAGAGTGCTTCTTCTCTAGAACTTCTCTGCACTGGAACCCCACCTTCTGGGTAGAGACAACTTGGGACAAAGCCAGAAGGAGGATCTCCAGAGTAATATTCCACCTGTTCCCTACAGATCTCTAAAGCCAGGGTAGAATGAGGCAGCACCAAGGGAGTGGGGCCTTGCCGCAAAGTCCCAGAGGTGCACTAAACCCCAGTCTAAAGAACGGAGTCATGAGAAAAGGGCTTAGGCAGTTGCAGGAATTCTTTCACTCCAGCAATAAGGTCTCAAATGGGGGCAGAATTCTCTCCAAGATGAATGCTGTCCTCCCTAAGGCCACTAAAGGCCACAGAATCCTCTACAACTGGATTGCTGCTCTCCTCTCCACACGACCTATCATCCACCCCCTCAAAAAAACAAGGGATAGCCTGTGCCAACAGCCTGGTTCTCTACTGCAGCACAGGGGCCTGCCATGACTTCCTCTAGTTTGGGTGTAACATTGATAAAGTGTCATTGATATTGGTTTATAGTTTAGTGGTTCTTCTTTCTTTCCACTTTTATAAGTTGGCACTATGTCTGCTCTCTTCCATTCCTCAGGTACTCATCCAGTTGATACTGAGCACTTTATTATGTCATATACTGGTTCAATTAATTATTTCCTGTACTCTTTTAAAATGAAACCTGATACTCCATCTGGTCCTGTTGATTTTCTCTTTTCCAATTCCTACATCATTTTTTAAAACTCTTCTTTGATTATTGTAATTTCCCACATTTGTTTTCTTTCTCTTCTCATCTTGTGGTTCTTTAAATTCTGATTCTTCTGTGAAAACTTGTTGAAACTTTTTGTTTAGCAATTCACTCATGTCTTTTGGGTCTTCATGTTTCATTTCCATCCTTCAACCTATTCTAGCTTTTCTTTTAGTTTAATTTTTCCATTTGTGAATTTGTAGAACAGTTCTGGTTCGTCCTTGCACTTTTCAACTATACCATTTTCACATCCTTTTTCTTCCTCTCTCCTTATTTTTACATATTAATTCTTACTATCTTAAAGCCTTCTTTATTTTTGGGGGTTTAGATTCTTTTCATTCTTATCCATGCTTGATCCTTTTTTTTCTTTGCACTTGCACATCTTCCACTGAACCACACATGTTTTCCTTTTTCTTTATGTTTGTATACTGAGACATAATTATTCACTTCTGTCTCATATAGTTCCATAAAAACATCATATTTATCTTGCACCTCATTTTGCTCTTTCCAGCTTTCCCCAGTCTATTTCTTCATAAAGTTTCTTAAGGTCATCTATATTCACTTTCCCATAGTTTCTCCTGTTTTCTTTGTATGATTCATTCTCTTCACTGACATCATTATAAGTCTCTATTTCTATCATTACATGGTTTCTTTTCCACATGGGGCACACATATCATAATTCTTTAGTTAGGTTGATTCCTTTTTTTTAATATAAGATCTAGTCTTGTTGCTTCATCATCTCCCCTATATCTTGTATTTTCAGTTGCCCGTTGCATCATTGTGTTTTCCGTAGTTAGCTTCAGAAACCTTTCTCCCCATGCAATCTCGTTTCCTCCTGTCTCAAACATTTCCCAATTTACTTCTTTGTAATTGAAGTCAGCAACCAATAATACTCTTTTATTACTTTTGATTAATCTATTCAAGCACTTAATGGTATCTTCTATTATTTTCTCATAGTCTTCCCTGCTCCAAGAATTTGTTTTGGACAGTACATAGGTTGTCATTACCGTCAGTATTTCTCCATTACTATCCTCCAAGTTAACACTCACTATTTCTGCTTTTCCTTCCTTATATTTCACTATTTTTGTCTTCACCTCTTTTCTTGTCATTACCATTACATCTCCTCCTTTACCAATCCTGTCTCTTCTCCATATATTGTAGTTATTGTCTTGACTATCTGGTTTTCTTCTTTTAGCTCTGTTTTCATTAAACACACAACCTTTAGATTTTCTCTTTTAAATAGTCTTGTAATTCCAGTTTTCTATGTATTAATCCATCTATGTTTGTATACATTACATTCAATCCTTTATTTTTACTATTATTTTCTATTTTATTTTCATTTATTTCTTTTCCTTTATGTATCATTTCTTTAATGTCTCCCAAAACTCTCCAAAAATTTATTTTTATTCATTTTTCTCTTTAACCTCCTCATACATTCCTTTTAATTTTTTCCATTCTTCTTTATTTGTTCTTCCTAATGTATATATCTGCAATTTTCTACTTCCCTTAGTTTGGATGTTCCTTTTAGTATCTCTTCTGCTGCTTGTTGTGATTTTAGTCTTATTTTCATAGGTGTTGTTTTTCCTTCCAGTTAAGGCCCAGTCAAACAACTTCTTCCATTTCTTCCTTGAATTTAGTGTCATCTTCATCTTTTAGTTTCTTCAGCAAATCCTTCACTGTTTTTGTTTCTTCTTTTTCTCTTTTCAATTTGTGTGTTATATTTTCTTCTTTAATCCATAAACTATAACATTTTTCTCCTTATCTGCTGCATCTCTTACCAGATCTCCATTATTTTTCAATGCCTTTACCACTACCTTTTCTACATTTTATTTTTTTTTCTTTCAGTTGCTTTTCAATTATTTTCTTAAAGACAACATTTGCTTCATCATTTTCAAATTTTCAGCCTTTCATGTCATCCATGACTCCCTCTCTCACCCTCTTTTCAACTTTCACTAACTCTATTTTCAAATCTTTATTTTTTTAATTACTTTTTCCATGTGTTTTGTAATTACTCATTTTCTTAACATGTTGTTCACTCACTTTCATCTCCAGTTCTGTTTTCAGCTTGGATATTTCTCCACCTTTTCCTAAATTGCTTTCCAGCTTTTCCTGGAGGGATTTTACCACTTCCATCACTATTTTCATTTCCTTCCTCTGTTGATCTACATCATGTTATACTTTTCTCAATCTCAACTTCAGAAACCCTGTTTCACTCTCATTTATGTCTTGTTCACTAAATTCATCAAAATTTATTTCCCTTGGTGAAACTGACTCAGAAGCTGAGTATGACATGTTTGTTTACATTTGTTGCCACATTTGCTAAACCACAAATCAGCAACACTCGCTATTCCTCGTCTATGGGACCACAATCACTCACTCAAACCCATAAACCATATCCTTTGGCCTTCCTACTAATGTTGTCCTCTTTCAGGTCCAGTTTTTGGTATAGTGTGTGTGTGTGTGTGTGTGTGTGTGTGTGTGTGTGTGTGTGTATTTACCTAGTTGCATTTACCTAGTTGTGGTTTACAGGAGGGGAGTAATCTCACAGTATCCCGTCTCTATATCTATCCAGTTTGGTCTTAAAAACATGGACAGTTACGGCAGTGACAATGTCTTCACTGAGTTCATTTCATCTATTCACACTTCTGTGAGGAAAACTATACTTCTTGATGTCTCTTCTATAGTTAACTTTCTTCAGCTTCATACTGTGTCCCCTTGTACTCTGTGCATCTAAAGTTATAAAACATTCTTTGTCTACATTTTCCATACCATTTATCATTCTATAGATGTTTATTAAATCCCCTCTCTCTCTCTCCTGTTTTCAAGGGTAGGAATTTCCAACATTCTTAATCTCTCTTCATAGGTCGACTTACTCAACTCCAGAACCATCTTAGTGACTGCTCTTTGTACTCTTTCTAATTTTATAATATTCCTCTTTATATGAGGAATATTATACACACCACTGCTGCATATTTCAATCTTGGTCTGATCATGGAAATCAACAACTTTTTATCATTCCTTCATCTAAATATGAGAATGCCATTCTTATTCTTTTTAACAAATTCATCGTCTCTCCAATAATTTTATCAATGTGTCTGTCTGGAGTCAAATTTTCAGTAACTGTTACTCCTAAATCCATTTCCTCTTTTGATTTCTGTAACTTCATACCATCCATCTCATAATGATAATGTATTCTTTTCTTACTCTTACCAAACTCCATTACTTTACATTTACTTAAATTGAATTCCATTTACCAAGATTTACTCCATCTTATTTAAATCATCTTGCAGTACCATACAGTCATTTACATTTTCTACCGTTCTCATCAGCTTAGCATCATCTGCAAATAAGTTCATATAACTGTCTATTTCTTTATTTATGTCATTCACATATATTACAAACATTATCGGTCCCAACACTGACCCTTGTGGGACACCACTAGTTACTTTCAGCAAAGATGAATTCTGGTCTTGTATTACTGTTCTCATCTCTCTATCATCCAGATAATCTTCCATCCACTCCAGCAGTCTTCCTCCAATTTTTCCATAATTCCTTATCTTCCATAGCTTTCTTTAAGTCTAAGTAGACACCATCCACCCATTCGTCTCTCTCCTGCACAATATCGATTACTCTTGAATAAAAATACAATACCAAAACTTTATCTCTTTCCAAGTGTTCCATCCATCTTTCCTTTATTGTTCTTTTGCATAATTTTCATACAACACTAGTCAAAGACACTAATCTATAATTTAGTGGGTTTTCCTTATTTCCTCCTTTGAATATTGGTGTAATATTTGCTCTCTTCCAATCTTTCAGTAATCTTCCATGTGACAGTGATGTCACCACTAGACTGAGTTTTACCAGCCAGTTGTTCTCTACATTCCTTCAATATCCAGTTTGATACTCCATCTGGATCAATTGCTTTATTTACACCACATTCTTCCATCATCTTAAGTATTTCCTCATAACTGACTGGAACTGTACTTAGTATATTTTTCACCAACTTATCCCTTCCAGCATCAAACTCCCCTTCCACAGTAAATACCGATCTGAAACTACTGTTCATAACCTCTACCATGTCCTGTGCATCCTCATACATTTTTCCTTCAACTTTCAATCTTGATACACCTTCCTTCTTCTTCATCTTCCCATTAATATATCTAAAGGACAGTTTGGGTTCATTTATACACTTATCTATTATATCTCTTTTATAGTTTCTTCTCTCCATTCTTATTATCTCAACATACTTATTTCTAGCATCAATACATTCCTCCCATCTGCTCTGTTTTCCTCTTCTTCCATCTATTCCAAACATTTAGCTTAAAATTTCTAGCCTCTTTGCATTTTGTATTGAACCATTCCTTACCCTTTCTACATCTTACTCCTCCTCTAGGTACAAATTTCTCCACAGCAGAATTACATATCCTTATAAATTCATCCCATTTTTTCCCGAACATCTTCTGCGTCTTCAAAGTCTTTCCAATCCATGGCAATGAGGTATTTTCTTAAGTTTTCAAAATCAGCTTTACTATATTTTAATCTTTTCACCTTATAATTTTCATCAATGATTACATTTTCTTTTTTCAATTCAAATTCCATCAACACATGATCACTTTTACCTAGAGGGCTATCACAGTGTATAGTTTCAATAGTTTCCATGTCCTTGGTAAACCCTAAATCAAGTCTTGATGGTTTATCTCTTCCAATAAATCTGGTATCACAATCTACCCAGTGAGTCAGTAAGTTTTCCACTGCCCAGTTTAACAGTCTATTACTCCATGAATTTTCACTTCCAGTAGTTGTCAATGTTTCTCAATATATCTCCTTACAATTAAAATCACCAACAATAACTATATCACTACTTTTTGTCACTATCTTTTCAAGACCTTTTAACACATCTACCAGCATCTCTTCGTGCTCTTCTTTTCGCCAAGCATTGGTCATAGGTGGCACATACACTCCTACATAATTCATTATCCTTCCATTTCCACTTTTAATCATCACTTGTAGAATTTCAGACTTGTCTTCACTTTTTATTACCCTCTCCACTCTAACACTCTTTTTTAGTCATAATGATCACTCCCCCTCCTCCCTTGTCACTTCTATTTTTCATCCATAAATCATATTTATCATCACCAATGTCAGGAGTTTCCCATTCGTTTTTCCATTTTGTCTCACATAATACAGCAACATCTGGTGCAGTTCTATTTAATAACTCATTTAATTCCATCTTTGTTGACATTAATCCATTTACATTAGTATAACATACTTTATTTACTGTTTGATATACCATTTCTTTATTCTCATATATCTTCCTCTCCAGAAAACTTCTTCTCCTCCATTCGTTTTTCATTTTTTTTTGTTTAGCCTCATTTACTAGCTCCTTTTGCTTTAACCTTTCAATCTCATCCCTATCCCTGTTTATCCATACATTCTTATATTCTTCATCTCCAGACAACCTCCAAGACCCATTAATTTACTTCTGCTTGTACCTGTGTTGCAAACCTTATTTTTATGGGTCTCATTTTCTCTTCTTCATATTTCCCAATTCTATGGAACTCTTCCACTTGCTTTACTACCTGACTGTCTTCACCCATCACTTTTTTCAGTAACTTATTCAACAGGTTCTTTTCTTCTTACTCTTTGAATTCTGCTTACTATTTTCTCTTCCTTTAAACCAAATACAATTCCCTGTTTATATTTTTCTACAGTGTCTCACTAATTTTTTTCTCTTCTTTAATAACAATTATCACTTCCTGTCTCAGGTTTCGTTTCTCATTTTCTTGTTCCATTATTTTCTTTGGTGATTCTTCTTCAAATTTACCTTCATTTAACCACTTACTTTGTCTCATTTCCACATCCTGTACACTTGCCTTCATTTCCTCATCTCCTTTCTGAACAGTTTCTACTTTTCCTTTATTTGTTTCTTTAAACAGTTGTTTTCCACCTTTAACTTCTCATTCTTATTTTTATCTCCATCAACTTTGTTGTAATAGTCCCCAACTCTTTACCAGTCTCCTTCTGGTGTGCCTCCAATGTCTATATTCTCTCCAATAACTTATTCATCATTTTTCCACATGCAAAATTTTTCTACACTGCAGTCTATAATTTAGTTTTCTTTCTTCTCCAGTAAAACCTTCAAATGAACCTCTTGGGGTGCCACCTTCTACCATCTTTATCCAAAATGTAAACAAACCAAACTTTCCTAGACAGGATAACTATACTCACAGTACTGATTCTACCCTCCATATTTACCACCTAGGTATTCCAGGGTCTTCATAACATATCTTGTTCCACCATGAGCGATTTGTGTCTGCAGAGCACTAGAAAACACATCCTGTCAACTCCACTGCCGCCATGTGTGTGTGTGTGTGTGAGAGAGAGAGAGAGAGAGAGAGAGAGAGAGAGAGAGAGAGAGAGAGAGAGAGAGAGAGAGAGAGAGAGAGAGAGAGAGAGAGAGAGAGAGAGAGAGAGAGAGAGAGAGAGAGAGAGAGAGAGAGAGAAAGAGAGAGAGAGGGGGGGGGGTTGCATCACTGGCCATAGTCCAAGTCACAAATCCATAATTCATCTCTCCTTCTCCTTCTCTTTCCATACATGTTCATTATATCGAGGGTATTAATGAATAACAAATGTTGTATAAAAACACATAAAGAGAAAGAGTGAGACGAGGAATGCTGGGTGGATGTTGTGGCGCTCACTATGCAAACTAGCAGCAGTGTATCTGAAGCTCTTATCTTAGATTTTGGCTCACAACTCAAAGCAAAAAATTTCCAAGCAACAGCTTGTAATCTCAAAAAAAAAAAAAAAAAAAAAATATATATATATATATATATATATATATATATATATATATATATATATATATATATATATATATATATATATATATATATATATATATATATATATATATATATATATATATATATATATATATAAATAAATAAAAAAAAATAAAAAAAAATTGGGGCACTCAAAAGTCAAGGTACCACTGTATTTTTTTCCCCTGACAAGTTATTCTATAATTCAAAACAATCTAAAAAAAAACAAAATGCAGTTGGCTCCAAGGATTTTGGATTAGGGATAGTGGACCTGTACTACATTTGCTTTCTCTCCCTTTTTCTTCTTTATTTATGAAAAGGAATAAAATCCAAGGATGGATTAATGTTGCAGTACAAAAGACAATATAGACTTACCGATACAGCTTCTCCTCTCTAGCTGCATCAAGTGGATCTGTTCTTTGAAAAAGCACTTCTTTGAGGTGTTCATCACAAGCCTTCAAAATTGGAGCCACCCATTTTTCAATGGCTTTCTGACCTGTGGGAATATACCAATGCATCAAATATGGTAGTTCTTACCATTTAAGGATAATAAAGATTCTTTAAGGGGATGTCTGGTTGGGAGACTGGAAAATATGACCTACTGTGAAAAATATATATAGTAAGCATATGCATTCCCTAGTATTTTACAAAGATTTATGGAGAAATACACAATACTTTCCATTTAAAGGTTCTACATTCAACCACATATTTTTTGTTTACATCAGCACTGTGTCTTTTTCCCCCAAAAAATAAACTACGAAAAAATGGCAAATTTAAAAAAAATATTTGGGTGAACAAAAAATGGTAACATTTAGAGGGGGAGTTAGTGGTGCTCTCAGCTCAGTGCCTTGTTCCCAGGCACAATTTTTTAAACATAGTGTTTGTATTTACTAATACTAAAGTAACTGCTTTGGATTTTTTAAACACTGTTCCAGCTCTGCACTTTAGGTTAGGTAGACCAAACCCCAAGAAATTGTATTGGAAATGTTGGTGTGAACTACTTCTCCCCAACAGCAAACCCAAAATGATATTTACTTATCCTATACAATGGAAAGTTATGCTGAAAATATTAAAATGTATCTAAGTGTTACTTGGCAAAAGATATATTGTGTACATCCTCTTAACCAATAGATTTTGGCGTTTGAAATGCCACGTTCGGGTGTGTTTAAGAGACTGTGTTTGCAGCCTAAGACTTATGGTTTGTTTACTATCCAGCACCCACTACCTGACAAGTCCCAGTATTATTTTATTCTTTCAACAATGTCAACATAATTTTTCTTGCCCTTATCAGATAGTGCTTCTCATTGTGAATAATTGCAACCCCATATATATTGTAAATTATTTATAATGTTGACAACAAATTTTAAAGTTTAGGTTTAGTTTGGTAAGTTTAAATCAATTAGGTTAGGTTAGGATAATTTGGCAGGGTTAGATTAGTTTGGTTAGATTAGATTAGTTTGGTTAGGTTAGTTTGGTTACATATGTTAGTTTCATTAGGATGGGTTACATGGTGGGATGCGATAACTGGTGGAGGCCACAGGCAAGTGGTGGCCAGACCTTTCAGGGGAAGATTAATTGTCAGTGAGTGTTACAAATGTGTTACTTATTTGTGAGAATGAAACTATTTCTGGTAGATTTCAGTCTGTTTTGTATTAATATGCTTTTCATTTTTATCACAAATCATTAGTTTTTGTTGGGACTGGTTAACTCTTGCATTAGAGAGGTGGAGAGAATAGGGATAAGAGAAGGAAGAAAGTCTTGTGCAGCAAGGCTGTAGGAGGAGGGGAGGCATAGTGTTAGCAAGATCAGAAGAGCAGTTAGCATGAAAATAGTGGTAGAAGATACCAAGAGATACAACAATGCAGCGATGAGAAAGAGGCTAAAGGCAGTCAATTGGAAGAAAGGAGTAGACAAGAAGAAAAGCTTTTGACTCCACCCTGTCTAGAAGAGTAATATGAGTGGAACCCCCTCAGACAAGTGAAGCATACTCCATACATGGACAGATAAGGCCCCTGTACAGAGTTAGCATCTGGAAGGGTGAGAAAAAACTGACGGAAACATCTCAGAACCTCACTTCACAGAAGCTGTTTTAGCTAGAGATGATATGTGAAGTTTCCAGTTCAGGTTATAAGTAAAGGACAGACCAAGAATGTTCACTGTAGAAGAGGGGGGACAGTTGAGTGTCATTGAAGAACAGGGGAGTGTTATCTGAAAGGTTGTGTTGAGTTGATAGATGGAGGAACTGAATTTTTCAGGCACTGAACAATACTAAGTTTCCTCTGCCCCAATCAAATTTTTGAGAGATCAGAAGTCAGGCATTCTGTGGCTTCCTTGCTTGAACTGTTTACTTCCTGAAGGGTTGGACATCTACAAAAAGACATGGAAAAGTGCAGGGTGGTATCATCAGCATAGGAGTGGATAGGACAAGAAGTTTGGTTTACAACAGGGTTGTCAAACTCATTTATCCCAGCAGGCTACATTTCATCAGAGAATATAGTATGCAAGCCACATAATTATGAGCAGATCGATACCACTTATTTAAGGAGTATTATAATAATGATAATAATAATAATAATGATAAATATAATAATAATAATAATAATAATAATAATAATAATAATAATAATAATAATAATAATAATAATAATAATAATAATAATAATAAAGATGGATTTAATCTACACTCGTGTTCAAGTGTAACCTAAAAACAAAGGTGAAAAGGAAATCAACCAATTATTTACCTTAATTCGCAGTACTTCTGCTCCTAAAATCTTAGAACCTCTTGGCCTGTACAAGTGCATCATTGTTTGGCACTAAGTATTGAGCAGTGGCTACCTTCAGTGTTGAGATGAGATGTTCATCAGTTAGTTAAGACCTGAGTCGAGACTTATCCAAGTTCATCACAGAAAATAGTTGTCTGCAGACATAGGTACTGCTGAACACTGACATAATCTTTGAGGCCCAACATACTGATAAAACATTTCAATATCAACAGTTGAAAGCTTATCCTTCAACACAGAATTACACTGGTGCTCAATTAGTACTAACTGAAACTATTCTGGTATCTCATCAGCACTAACAGAGAAAGAGTTGCAGAAAATAGAAAAATCATGCTCAAGGTTTTTAAAGTCTGCAAATCTTTCTCCAAACTCACTAACTAACTTGGAAATCTTGTTGCAGTATTTTTCAGTGTTGATATCACCATGAAACTCAGGTGTGTCTTGCAAGGACTTCAAAATTGGAAAGTGTGCAGTATTACTTGTTGCTAGTTGGCGTTTGAAAAGCTCAAAGGGTCAAAGGCACGAATAGAGTCATGTAAATCTGTCATCAATTTATTGCGACCTTGCAGCCTTATATTCAAGTAATGCAAGTGTTCTGTCATATCAACCAAGAAAGCTAGATCTTTAACCCATTCTTTGTCTCTCAGTTCCTGCACATCCCTTACTTTCTCATGCATAAACCTCTGTATTTCACTTTTTAATTCATAAAAGCACTTCAGCACTTCAGCACTTCTTGGCTCAACCAACGAACATCAATGTGATATAGCAGAGTTTGCCCATGAGTGTGAATTTCCTCCAATAAGCTGTTGAACTGTCTTTGGTTTAGACCTTGTGCATGTATGAAGTTCAATGCTTTAATAACAACATCCATGACATGATCCATCTTTAATGTCTTACTCCACAGCATTTCTCTGTGAATTATGCAATGAACACTGTGAAGCTGATGGTCTGAGTTCACAGCTAGTAGTTTGTCTTTTAACTTGGTTGCCAGGCCAGCATTTTTACCAACATTTGAGGTGCTCCATCTGTAGCCAGACTTACAGCTTTCATTCAGTCAACACCTATTTTATCTAGTGCACCTACCAAATTAAAAAATATATCACTCCCCTTTGTTGTTCCCTTTATTAGTGCCAGTTTCACAAATTCTTCAGTTACCTGCATATTTTTATCTACACCACGTATATAAACTGCAAGTTGTAATGTGTCAGTTACATCTGTACTTTCATCGATTGCTACAGAAAATGCTACAAATTTACCAATCTTTTCCTTGAGCTGACATTAAGTTTTTCTGATAATTCTTTGATTCTATCTGAAACTGTATTTCTTGAGAGGCTTATGTTTGCAAACGCTTGACATTTTTCAGGGCAAATATCTTCTGCAGTCAACAACATACATTTCTTTATAAAGTTGCCCTCCAAAAAAGGCTTCAATAATACAGCTATTTCTTGTGAAATCCTATAACTTGCCTGAACTGAAGCATCACTGACTTGTTGAACACTTTTAAACACTGTCTGCTGCTTTTTGAGTGACTGTTCTAACTTCCTAACTTTTCCGTCATGCAGCTTTCCTCAATATTCATCATACTTCGAAGCATGAGTACTTGCGTAATGCCTGCAAATGCTATATTCCTTTGCCACAGCTACATTTTGGTTACTAATCAAACAGGTTGGTTTTCCATTCACAGCAGCAAAAAAATACAAAATTTGTACTTTTCCTGCACTACACAATGTTCTTCATTAACTGTTCTTTTCTTTGAAAACATGATGAAGGGATTCAAAATAAGTTTGTATATGAGATATTGGATATATGTATCGCTTCAACAGTCCACCTGACTTGAAGGACAAAACAAGAATAGTTTTCGTGCTCGAAGGCTGGGTGAAGCAAGAGCCTGCCGCATCATGTTCACGTTTAATACCTGTACAGTAAGGAGTTGACACCAAAATGAACATTGTCTCAAAAGTGATAAATATGTCTGACGTACAAAGACAGAGAGCGATCTGATTAATTACTATAAGTGATAACCTTAAGAGATGAAAGATCAGATTAACCCTTATATTCCGGTGATTAAACTATTTTCCCATAAGCCATGATGGGTAAAAATCATAAACCTAGAAATTGTCAGAAGACTGTTTGAATACTAATATTTTTTTTCTGTGTTATTTTGAATACAATGATGTACCCTGTAGCTCGATGTGATCTCTGAAAAGGTTAGTTATGGCTTATCAAGGATCTTGCTGTGTGATCCGTCAACCAGAAACAGCCCGGAGAACACACACACACACACACACACACACACACACACACACACACACACACACACACTCTCTCTCTCTCTCTCTCTCTCTCTCATCTTGGAAGAGAAATTGGAGAGAGAGAGAGAGAGAGAGAGAGAGAGAGAGAGAGAGAGAGAGAGAGAGAGAGAGAGAGAGAGAGAGAGAGAGAGAGAGAGAGAGAGAGAGTATATATCAAGTTTCAAGCAAATAACTGTTGTCTTCGCTTTCTTCAGTTTCTTCCTCTAAATAATCAGTCACTGTCTTCAGGCTCAGAAGTACTGCTAAGTAAAAATTATCTGTCCTGCTCCATGGTGAGTTATGATCTGAGATCTTTCCCTATTATCAGGCTGTCCGTGTCCTTCGCTCTTATCAGGTCCCTTGGCTCTTATCAGGGTGCTTTCCACACGGCGGGTCACTGGGTTGCCAAGTTTCGCCCTCAGAATGGGAGAATAGCTTAGTTACCGCTAAATATACAGAGCTAGTGGCAACACTACGGATGGAAACAGATGCCAGACGCTTCCACGCGCCATCTGACTCGAGAAACTGCGCTTGGAGCTCAAAAGTGAGGCGCGAAAATTCTTGATTACGGGAACAATCGCCGTCGCTACGGACGCACTGATGCAATCGTTCATATATGATCACCAGAATGAAAGGGTTAATTAATCATATAAACATAAGGAAAGCTGACCGGAAGACTGGAGCAGCAAATGTGCCATGGGGTGCATTAAGGAGTATGGCAGGCTGCATGTGGCCCGTGGGACACGTGTTTGACACCTCTGGTTTAGATCACTGATGAATAATAGGAAGAGAGTGGATGACAGGACAGAACCCTGAAGAATATCACTGTTAAAAGATTTAGAAGAATAGCAGCCATTTACCAGAGCAGCAATAGAAAGGTCAGAAAGGAAACTTGAGATGAAGTCATAGAGAAAAGCCATAGGAGAATAATTTGGAAATCAAAGCTTTGTGCCAGACTCTATTAAAAGCTCTTGATGTCTAAAGCAACAGTTAAAGTTTCACCAAAATCTCTAAAAGAGGATGACCAAGACTCATTAAGGAAAGCCAGATCACCAGTGATCATATTCCTGTTAAGGACAGATTAAAAAACCATAGGAAAGTAATTTGGAAATCAAAGCTTTGTGCCAGACTCTATCAAAAACTTTTGATGTCTAAAGCAACAGTTAAAGTTTCACCTAAATCTCTAAAAGAGGATGACCAAGACTCATTAAGGAAAGCCGGATCACCAGTGATCATCTTCTTGTTAAGGACAGATTCAAAAACTTTAGATAGGCAGGAAATTAAAGCAATATGATGATAGTTTGAGAGATTAGAAGTAATTTTATGGCAGCAAATCACACCTCTGCTAGAGGTTGCTTCCCCATGAGATACGCTTTGCTGCTTCACGCCACCAGTTGCTGTGCTTCCTTCACGCCGTCCAGACGGTTTTCAGCAGCTGCTAGTTTGGCAGCCTTCTTCCCATGATCCTTCTGGAGCGGAAAGGCTTTGCTACAGCCTGTGACCCAGTTTGGGGCTGGCTGCAACACCACCCGTGATCCGTTTAGGAGCGGGAAGGGAAGTGCTTTGTTGATGCACTTGTGGAGCTGAAGACTCTCACACTGAGCTGCCTTGCTGTCGCCGCCAGCATGTCGGATGTCCCGGGCAGTTCCACCAGCAAACGGAGGTCGAGTAAGGAGGGCAATTCTGAACATGCCAGGCATGTGAGGAAAGGATACTCGCATAAGACTAGCTCCAGGAGCAGCCCATCTCAGCGGGAGGCTCTTCAGGGCAAAAACAAAAGGCCCCAAGGTCACGTCTCTGGTGATGGCGGTGACTCTGCTTCCCAGCACACATGTTCCTTGCCTTCTACCTCACGGGATGAGGCATCTGCGCCGCCCTGGCACATGGTGATGGACGCTTTGGCTGCTTTATGTAGCGATATGGAGAAACTGAAGGAGGAAAGAAACTTAGGCCCCAGTCAGGGGGCTGATGACACCACGGCAGCTGCCGATGTAAATTTAGGAACAGGCTGAATGTAGGCAAACCTCCAGCAAGAAGGAAAGGTATAAGTTGACAGACAGAGTTGAAAGAGTTTGACTAGGCAAGGTGCAAGTACAGAGGCACAGTTTCAGAAAACAATAGGAAAGACCCCATCAGGTCCATGAGCCTTCCAAGGGTTTAGGCCAGCGAGGGCAGAGAAGAATTTTAATAGGTAGTATGAAGTAGTCAGAGGGTGGAGGAGAGGGTGGAAAGGGAGGAAAGAGCTCTAAATCGCCCAAGGTAGAGTTTTTAGAAAAGGTTTGAGCGAAGTGTTCAGCTTTAGAGATAGATGTGATAGCAGTGGTGCCATCTGGTTGAAATAAAGGAGGGAAAGAAGTAGAAGTCTCTGACACGGAAGCAGTAGTTATTCCAAGGAAAATCAGCAAAATACCTCCTCAGGTCCCCCAACTAGCACCCCCTGATCCAGTGCTTTAGACCTCACTGGAAGTAATTATCATTTCAGCAGATGCCTACTGCCTACTCCATTTGGTGAAACCAAATAGAATCATGAGGTTTGCTCCTTCACAACTGCTACGACGTTTAAAAAAGCAGGCCTCAGTCTCAGTGGCCTGCCAGCCTTAGTTGAGAGATGACATGTGTCACTTCCTTAGAGGCACAACATGACTATCTCATCCTATCTCCTGCATTTCTGAGAATGTCCAGGCATACAAAGTTGAATATGAGAGTGGTGCCTCTTGAGGGAAACCTGGCAACAATGAGGAGTGTGGCAGCTCTGAAACCCCTAGGCTATGATAAGGTAATACCAAGCTACATAAGGGTGTAGGAACCAAGAGCCACTCAAGCAAAACATATAATTTCTCAAAGTATTTTTCTTACATACAAATAGTATGAAAGAATGATGTAGCAACATAGAAAAAGTAATAATAGTGTAGTGGTAACTAACAAAAGAATGATGAGTAACAAATGTTTAGGAGCCCATATCTCAAAACAACATTTTTGCTAACATAAATTCCATCAAACCCTCAGGATTGTTAGAATGAACTAAAATCTACAAATGTACACATTTATAATTTTAAATTACTTATTATATATATATGGAAAAAATCTTTGAGTCAAAATTTGCTGAAAGTTGAAAGTTGTGAAAATTTTTTTAAAATTCAATGATAAGAATAAAAATTTCAAACATACTCAGTTAAAGATAAATAGTGTACCTACATGTGTGGCAAAATATATGAAAAGTTCTATTTATTTTAGTTTTAGGATTCTGAAAAAGGGTCTTAATTTTTCTACAATTTTTGAAGATTTTAAAAATAAAGTTAAAGGAGTATTATAAATGCTATGCCTAACCACAGCAAAATTTTCTGTAAGACAAATGCTATATTTGTTGGCATATTAGATGCACCTCTGCATAAGACACACCTATTTTATGGGAATGTTTTGTGTAATTTTTTTTATTATGTTTCATCATAAATTTATTGAAAAAAAATTGTAGTGTGTGTGTGTGTGTGTGTGTGTGTGTGTGTGTGTGTGTGTGTGTTTATATGAGGGTCATTGGCCAAGGGCAACAAAAAAATTTTAATGAAAGAAAGAACCACTTAATGCCAGTTTCCATAGCCATAGAAATGTTTGATAAAAAAAATAAAAAATAGATAAGTGTCTTGCAATATCCCTCTTGAAAGAGTTCAAGTCATAGGAAGGAGGAAATACAGAAACAGGCTGAGAGTTCCAGAGTTTAGCAGAGAAAGGGATGAATGATTCAGAATACTGGTTAACTCTTGCATTAGAGAGGTGGACAGAAGAAGCATGAAAGAAAGAAGAAACTCCTGTGCAGTGAGGCCACAGGAGGAGGGGAATCATGCAGTTAGCAAGATCAAAAGAACAGTTAGCATTAAAATAGCAGCAAGAGATAGCAAAAGATGCAATATTGTGGCGATGAAAAAGAGGCTGAAGACAGGTACAGTAGAGGATAGGAGTTAATAAAACAAAAAGCTTTTGATTCCACTCTGTCTAAAAGAGTGGTATGAGTGGAAACACCACCACACATACATGTGAAGCATACTCCATACATGGACAGATAAGGCCCCTGCAGAGTTAGCAACTGGGCAGGTGAGAAAACTGGCGGAGACATCTCAGAACGCCTAACTTCACAATGTTTTAGCTAGAGATGAGATATGAAGTTTCCAGATTAGATTTAGTAAAGGACAGACTGAGAATGTTCAGTGTAGAAGAGGGAGACAGTTGACTGTCATGAAAGAAAAGGGATAGTTTTCAGAAAGGTTGTCTGGAGTTGATAGATAGAGGAATTGAGTTTTTGAGGCATCGAACAATATTAAGTTTACTCTGTCCCAATCAGAAATTTTAGAGATCAGAAATCAGGCATTCTGTGGCTTCCCTACACGAACTGTTTACTTCCTGAAAGGTTGGACATCTACAAAAAGAGGAGGAAAAATGCAATGTGGTATCATCAGCATAGGACTGGATAGGACAAAAAGTTTCGATTAGAAGATCATTGATGAATATTAGGAAGACTGTGGATGACAGGACACAACCTTGAGGAACACCACTGTTAATAGACTTTGGAGAAGAACAGTGACTGTCTATCACAGCAGCAACAGAACAGTCTGAGATGAAGTTACAGAGAGAAGTATGGAAGCCGTAAGAGGATAGTTTAGAAATCAAAGTTTCATGCCAGACTATATCAAAAGCTTTTGATATGTCTAAGGCAACAGCAAAAGTTTCACCAAAATCCCTAAAAAGTGTGTTTTGTCCTCACTCCTGGTGTAATATAGCACTGCAGTACCATCACATCTAAAAACGTGTGTGTGTGTGTGTGTGTGTGTGTGTGTGTGTGTGTTTTGTTCTCTTTCTCTCCCTCTTTCTTGTCCTCCTCCCCATTCTTTCCTTCCTTCCCTCCTCCCCTTTTTCCTATTATGCAGCGACTTCTGAAAGTCAAGTTTCGGTTGCAGGTTGCTACAGAAGTGCTGGCTGGAGCTTGGAAACTTTCTAGGAAACAGGAGACAAAGAATACATGGATTAGGAAAGATTTAAATGAGGAAGAAAGAGTAAAAATGAATGAACAGTGGGAAGAAGCAAAAGGAAAAAATGAGGGCAGGGCAGAAGCTGAGAAAAAGAGGTTCTGCTGGAGGGTTATGGGCATGATGTTAAAGAAATAGTATTTCCGAGTAAGGGAGACAAAGGGAATGAACTGAAGGTGTCATACACTAATGTTAACAGGTTAATTTCATTGCAGCTGGAGATAAATGACTATCTAAGAGAAAACAACCCGGACATAATGGGAATAGTTGAAATAAAGTTAAGTGATAAATTAGTGTCCCTGGATATTGGCAGTGGAAAATAAAATGTATGGAGGAAGGACAGGAAACAAAAACAAGGAGGGGAGAGAGATGATTTTAGTAAGGAAATACTTAAGAGTTAAAGAAGTTAGCTATGGGAAAGGAATTGCCAAAATGATACAAGTGGGGATGAGACAAGAAGGGAAGAGGAGGAGAGATTTCGTTGTGGTGTATGTTCCAACTAATACAAGATCCTGAAGCAATGAAGATTATGAGTCTATGATGAAGGACACAAGTGAGGTGAATGGCATAACTTAATAGTAGAAGTGACACAACTTAACAATGATGGGAGATTTTAATTGTGAAGAGGTGTGTTGGGAGGAGTGGACAATAAGAAGTGAAAGATGATGGGGAAATATGTTACAACAGATGGTAATGGACAACACACTGACACACTTGGTCAAAGAAAACACAAGATTTCAATGGACTGATGAACCATCGAGGCTGGACATAGTGTTTACTAAAGAGCCAGAGACAATAGAAAGTGTGAAATGTAAAAGCCCACTACAAAAAAAGTGATCACATAGTTACTGAGTTGCTATTAAATGAAAGAAGAGAAGTGGGGAAAAAAGAAAAGCATAAAACTGGAAGATACATTAACAATAAAGCAAATTCTACACTAATGAGGAATATTTAGAAGAAGCTAACTGGAGTAATTTTAATGAAGCGCAGGGAGTAGAAGAGAAATGGATGTCTTTCCTTAAGATTTACAGTATATTGAGGGAGTCAACAGGTATGTTCCCAAATTGGGGAAGAGAGAGATCACTAATAAAGTTTGGTTTAATAGAAAAATATAGTGAAATACCCAGTGATAAAAAGGGATGTAGCATGGAATAACTGGAGAAGGAAAAGACGAGACCTACAAACAGGCAAGAAATGACTATCTAAGAATTGGACGAGAACAAATGAGCTTTGAAAAGAAAGCAATGGATAGTTATGAAAACCAACCTAGGTTATTCTACACATATGTTAACAGCAAGTTGAAAAACAGGGAAGGTATTAATAAACTTAGGGTGGAGAGCGAGAAATATAAAGATAAGGCAGTAATGGCAGAAGTTATGAATAATTCTTTCCACTGTTTACAAGAGAGAGAGTGAATTTAAAGGATACAAATGGGTGGGAGAACATGTAGACTCCTTAGAAGAAATACAAGTTACAGTCCAAGAAGTGAGAAAAATAATGGAGGATCTTGATGTGAGAAAAGCCTTGGGGCTGGATGGTGTGTCAGGTTGAATCATGAAGGAATGTAGCAAACAACTGGCTGAGAAGATACACAGTATCATAATGAACTCAATAGCTGAGGGTAAAGTCCCCACAGACTGGAAGAGAGCAGACATTGTTCCAATTTATAAAGGGAAATGTCGGGAAAAGAACCACTGAATTATAGACCAATGTCCCTGACAAGTGTGGTTGCTAAGATTTGTGAAAGAATAATTAAAGATAGGTGGATAAAGTATCTAGAAGACAAGAACTGACTGACTGACAGGCAATTTGGTTTTAGAGAAGGAAGATTTTGCACCACAAATTTGATATGTTTCTATTTAAGGGTGATAGATATAATACGAGAAAGAGATGGCTGGCCAGATGAAATTTTTCTGAATCTACAGAAAGCATCTGATGAGGTGCCATATAAGAGACTGATATGGAAGATCAAAAATATTGGAGGTCTACATGGAGTGATTTTGAAGTGGATGTACTATTTTTTGAAGGAGAGAGAAATGAATATGGTAATTAGAGATAGATAGTCCTTGTGAGGGAAAGTGATTAGTGAAGTTCCACAAAGTTCAGTACTGGCTCCAGTAATGTTTGCAGTATATATTAATAACATGATAGAAGGAGTGAACAGTTATATGAGTTTGTTTGTTGATGATGCAAAGTTACTTATGAAGTGGGAAGGGAAGAGGATTGTCAAGCACTACAGCAGGATTTAAACAGAATATAGGAATGGAGTCATAGATGGGAAATAGGATTCAGCATCAGAAATACAGTCTAGTGGAATATGAGAAGAGTAAAAAGAGAATACTAGGCAACTATAAACAAGAAGATTAAGAAAACAACAATAGAAAAGGACTTGATATTACCTTCATCTGGTAATTTATCACAAGAAAAACACATAAATGTTATTATGAGTGAAACTTACAACCTTGTGAAGAACATAAATATAGCATTCAAATATCTAGATGAGGAAATGATGAAGAAACTTATTGTAACTTTGATACACCCAAGCTTAGAATATGCAGCAATAGTGTGATCACCAAGTGCAAAACTCAATATAAAGAAATTGGAGAGGATTCAGGGGTCAGCAACAAAGTTGGTTCCAAGTCTTCATGACTTACCATATGAAGAGATACTGAGAAGTTTGAATCTACAGATATTGGAACAACAGAGGGAGAGAGAAGACCTGATTGTGGTGTATAGGCTGATGGATGGATTAGAAAAAGTGGACCATCAGGATTTGATAACATGGGATGTATAAGATTCAAGAAACCATGAAAAGAAGTTGAAAAAGGCCACCTATAAAAGCAATATTAAAAGAACAGTTTTCCTCAGAGCATAATAAAGACATGGAATAACTTTGAAAAAGATTTGGTTCATGCAAGGTCAATCCATAATTTCAAGGTAAAGTTGGACAATAGTAGATATGGAGACGGGACAGCACGAGCATAGCTCCCCTTCCCATATACTAGATAACCACAACTAGGTAAATATATAATATATATATATATATATATATATATATATATATATATATATATATATATATATATATATATATATATATATATATATATATATATATATATATATATATATATATATATATATATATATATATATATATATATATATATATATATATATATATATATATATATATATATATATATATATATATATATATATATATATATATATATATATATATATATATATAAAATCATTAAAATAACCTAAAAATGTCTCCCACCACCAACCCACTTGGTGTAAACAGTTAACTTTAGTTCAGCTCCATTTTCCCCTTCTATTTTTGTCTTCCACCTTTACTTTTTGATATAATTTCTACCTTTTCTATTTCATTATGGAAACGAAAACAGCACTACTCCAACTCCCTTCACCACAACTGGCTTACCTATCTGACAGCTTATAAGATGCATGGGCTTATAAGATGTACCTCAGTTTGGGCAGGCATTGAGAAAAAAAATAAATAAATAAGTAAATAAATAAAAATAAATAAATAAAAAATATAACTGAGAAAAAAAATAAATAAGTAAATAAATAAAAAAATAAATAAAAAATATATAAGTGGATTTAAGCTCTGAATATGAAGTGAAGGGTTTCACCTGACATTTGAAGCCTTCTCATAATGTATTCAGTTCCTTATTAGATCCCAATATTTTACATTTAAAAACTTTAATATTTGCTAGGACCTATCAATACTGGTCCTTAGACCAATCTTGCTGTGAGATGTAAACAAATATGGCATAGGCAGTGACACTGTCAGAGCCCAGAGGGGTGATAAAGTTTGTACATCATATTTTTTATCATCATTCTACTTGTAATTCTAGTTGTAATATTTTAGTACATTTTCAAAGCATAAAGATGTGTGAAAATAGATTTACCTTATTCTCTATGACATATTTTTATTTGAAATATTCAGTATGTTTCTAAAGAAAAAGTGTTAAATAAATTTGTTCTATTCATACTGAAATTCAGTATGATTACATTTTTTTTATTCCAATTCAGATCTGTGAAAATAAATTTATTCTATTCATGTCTTACCTTAAGGAATAATGGCATCATACTAAGGGACACAGTGAATCTTGTGTGTGTCACCAGGTTTGGTATGCAACCGATCATGAGTTTGTTTTGGCACATGCAATGTAAGCATCATCACTTGATTTCTTCCTGACTAGTGTTATTTTATGTGAAGTACTGGTAAGTAAAACCTGTTATACATTGTTACCTTGCAAAAAGGAGTTGTTTCTGTGTTATACAAGCAATTATCACTTTGTTTACATGTGTGAAGATATTTGGGCTTTGATTTAAGGGCCACTGATGGCGCTCCATGATCTCCAACATCACTTGACAGGCACTCGGGAAGGGAAGCTGCCATAGGCTTACCACTAGCCACTACCCCAAAGCTGAACCTTGGCCTTATATGATGCAGGCTCATTTTCTGACACTTTCTTTGGAAAAAAAGGCGCATCTTATAAGTCATCAAATATGGTATCTTAGTAACGGAACTCCTACCCATGCGTCCTCTCATTTTGGCTGCTCGAGTGTGTGTGTGTGTGTGTGTGTGTGTGTGTGTGTGTGTGTACTTGTAATGAAAGCCACATCTACAATATAACATCACTCATACACCAGCCCCAACAAACAACAGAGCAACATCACTGGGACCTATCAAGTAAATTTAAAACTGGCTTTTACTTCATTATTTTTAACCATATTATTTAGAATTATGTAAATATCATAAGTACTGTAATAGACAATGGGAAGTGTTTATTTGTGGTTTATTGTGTGGTTATTTTGACTTGTCATTTTTCAACTTAAACTGTGACCTCTAGAACCAATTAATGACACAGGGTGAGGTATACCTGTGTGTGTGTACTTACCTAGTTGTGAAATACAGGACAAGAGACACACTAGGCTCATGCTGTCCCGTCTCCATATCGACTTTTATCTGAATTTTCTTTAAATTTATGAATTGTCTTTGCACACACAGTCTCATCCTTAAGTTCATTCCACACTGCTATACTTCTGTGTGGGAAGCTATGTTTCTTGATGTCCCTTCTGCAAACACTCCTTTTCAATTTCCTTTCATGTCCTCTTGTGTCTCTCCTATCTGGTATCAAGAGGTCTTCTCTGTCCAACTTTTCTATTCTTTCCAATATTCTATATATTGCTATCAAATCACCTCTTTCCCTCCTTTTTTCTAGTGTAGTCAGGCCCAATCTCTTCAACCTTTCCTCACAACTATACTCTCTTAAGCTTGCAAGGATTTTAGTTGCTGTCCTCTGGATTCTTTCTAACTTTTTTTGTATCCTTTTTCAAACTTGGCAACCACACTAAAGCTGCATACTCCAATCCCGGATGTATCATCGTTGTTATCAGTTTTTTTTATCATATCTTCATCAATATTGGAGAATGCTATCTTGATGTTTCTCAACAGATTATATGTTTCTCCTATAATTTTATGATATGTGCTTCCCAAATGATAAATCACCAGTAATAATTACTCCTAGAACTTTTCTTCTTATCTTATAGAGATTTCCTCATTCCCTAAGTAATAGTTGCCAACTGGTCCTCTCACACTTTTTCCAAACATCATCACACTACATTTTTTAGCATTAAACTCCATGTTTCACCTCATTAATCTTAATTAAGTCCTGATTTAAAGTATTGCAGTCCTCTTCATTTGTTACTTTCCTCATAATCTTAGCATCATCAGCGAAAAGGTTCATGTAACTTTCTACACCTTCTATCATATCATTTACGTAAACTGTGAACATAATAGGTGCAAGTACCGAACCTTGCAGGACTCCACTTATTACCATTCTCCAGTTTGACCTGCTGCCTTTAATTACTGTCTTCATTTCTCTGTTTGTCAAAAAGCCAGTCATCTACTTTAACAAAGATCCACCAAGTCCTCCAATTTTTTTCCAATTTCCATATTAGTCTTCTGTGTGGAACTTTATCAAATGTTTTTCTCAGATCTAAGTATATGCAGTCAGCCCATCCATCTCTCTCTCTCTTGCACTATATCTATTACTCTTGAGTAGAAACTTATCAAATTCGTAACACAAGATCTCCCTTTTCTGAAGCCAAACTGTTTCTCTGTTATCGCCTTGTTGTCTTCTAGGTAATTCACCCATCTGTTCTTGATAATCTTTTCACAAATCTTCGCCACCACACTTGTGAGCAATACAGGTCTATAATTTAATGGATCTTCTTTACTTCCGGTCTTGTGAATTGGGGTAATATCCACCCGTTTCCAATCCATGGGTACTCTACCTTTTACCAGGGTGGTGCTTATTATATTGTGCAGTGCTGAGACTAATTGTGAGCTACACTCTTTTAAAATCCAACTTGATACACCATCATGACCCACTGCTTTCCTTACATCCAGGTCTTCCAACATATTCTTTACTTCTTCTACTGATGTTTTAATCTCCTTTAGGTCGGTCCCTTTCTCTAACATTGCCCTCTCACATCTGAAATCATTTTCCTTAGTAAACACAAAGTGGAAGTATCTGTTAAACACTTCAGCTACCTCTTCTGGGTCATCCACTGTCTCTTCTCCAACTTTTACCATGATTATTTCATCTTTACTCTTTAATTTTCCATAATGAATTTATAAAATAATTTTGGTTGGTCTTTACATTTCTCCACAACATTCTTTTCAAAAAATTTCTGCTCATCTCTGAGTTTTGACATTCGTTCCTCTTCCTCATATAATTGTATCACAAGTCCAGTCTCTTGTTTTTCTTCCACTTGTTCCATGCTTTTTCTCTCTCCAATCTAGCTGTTGCACATCTCCTATTGTATCAATCCTTTTTGAAAAGTTTCTCTGATGATCTTTTGGGTACCCATTTCTCTACTCCCTTATTATAAATGTCCAGGAAAGCTGTCCACTTTTCCTCTATGTCCTCCTTTTGAATAACTATGTTCCAGTTCACTTCACTGAAATACTTTCTAAGTTGTCCAAAGTTAGTCTTGCTGTAGTTAAGCCATTTTCTTCTGTGGTCCTCTTTCCTTATACTGAGGTTATTATCCACAACTGTGAAGTGAATCAGCACATGATCACTTTTTCTTATTGGGTTTATGTATTTAAGGTCTTCTACTATTTCTTGTTCCTTGGTGAAAATTAGATCGAGCCTAGAAGATGCTTCATTTCCCCTAAATCTTGTGTCATCTGTAACCCATTGTGTTAAGAAATTTTCACTAGCCAGGTCTAGTAGCTTGTTCCCCCATGATGACTCACTGCCTTCTGTGGTCCAGTTCTCCCAAGATATCTCTTTACAGTTAAAGTCCCCCATCAGGAGTATACTGTCATTTTTCTCAAGCAGCTACGCCAAACATGTCCTTGTGTCCTCAAGTACTTTCTTATATTCATCCTCTCTCCAAGAGTTGGAATAGGGGGAACATAAGTCACCACAACGTTATGCTATCTTCCAATATTCTGTCTTGAGCTTATTTTCACAACTTCTGCCTCCTCCACCCCATATGTGACAGATTCCACTAATAAAACCTTCCTAACTAGAAGCATCACACCTCCTCCCCATTTATTCTTTATTTCTCATCCAGAGGTTGTATTTTCCTTCACCAATATTTAATATATCCCCTTCACTTGCCAATT